>NC_069000.1:10072815-10074154 GCF_001194135.2 Octopus bimaculoides
ATATATATATATATATATATATATAATATAATATAGGATAAAATCTTTATAAGAATTTATCAAGTAGTCAGCGTGAAAAAAAAACCTCATAATGAAAAAAAATTCATCATTTTTTTCCATAAATATATATAATTTATATAAAGGGCATTAACTGTGTAGTAATGCCTCACGCTTCGAGGGACTAAATAAGTAAAAAAAAATTATATATATATGTATATATATATATATACGATGAGCTTCTTTCAGTTTCCATCTACCAAATTTGGTTAGCTTGAGGTTATATTAAAAGACACTTGCCCAAGGTGCCATGAAGTGGGGCTGAATTTGAGCTCTCAATGGAAAGATCCACAATAGATAACTGTAAAGCATTTTGTCTTGTGCTTTAACAATTTCACCCAATCTACTAATACGGACTACTATTTAATTTATTGATCTTGAAATGGATGTAAGACAAAACTGTGATTCCAAATTAAAGCAACTGTTGTGAGATTTGAACTCAGCATCTAATCAACCAAGAACAAACCAATTACTGACAAAAAAGAAACAAAACAAAGCAAAACAAATAAGTGTTACGTTTAATTTAGGTGCCATACTGTTTTAACAATCTTTTATTGCCTTTAATATAATTAAGAATAATGAGAAAATGCAAAAACATAAAAATGAAAAATATAAAGAAATAATAAAACCACGAAGAACAAAGAGATTAAAAATTGGTTAAAATAATTAGTTTTTTATTTCTTTACTTTTCTTAATATTTTACATGAATTTTTTTCTTAAAAGCTTATTTTGAAATGAGTTTTCTTCTTTAGTGCTAAAATTTTCATTTTTAAGGAACGTTTTTAATATTTTTGAAGGCCATTTCTTTATTATAGTTATACAATAGAAATCATAGACTGTTTTGTTCCTCTGTGTGTGTGTGTGTGAGTGCACACAGGTGAAGCATTTGCTCAGGGCTCTCTAGTGTATGTTAACCATTAATATCAGTTAGTTCGCACAGCTACATCTTTCTGAATCAAGCACCAATACCATAGGGATCTGCTAAGAATCTCTGTGTGTGTATGTGCGTGAGAGAGAGAGAGAGAGAGAGAAAGAGAGAGAAGGGGTGCAATAGTAAGGAAGGGTGACAGAAAGAGAGAAGAGAGAGGAGAAAGAGAAAGAGAGAGATGGGCGAAACGGTGATGGAGATGATGCAATGTGGTGGAAGGATGAGAAGAGAAAAGGGAGGAGAGGTAAAAAAAAAAGTGTGCCTGTGTGAGAGGAGAGAGAGAGAGAGAGAGAGAGAGAGAGAGAGAGAGAGAAAGTGAAGTGAGAGAGAAAGGGTGAAAGAGTGTGTATGTAT
>NC_069000.1:10074322-10083180 GCF_001194135.2 Octopus bimaculoides
GTATGTATGTTATGTATGAGTGAAGGGGAGGAGGGGGGGGGGAAACTGTGATGCAATTTTCTGTGAATGCTCTCTAAATACACACCAAAAAGAGGGCTAATGATAAATCAATAAATTCTGTAGAATATTCTGTGATATTTCGGTTGTACTTTGCTTCCATGATGATAATAGAAACAACGGCATTGTTCTCAATCCTTAATCCTAGAACTGGCACCGTCTCTCTTTTTTTTTTTTTTTAACTAAAACATTCTCACACTACACTCTCTTTTCTCCCCCCCCACCACTTTTTACCATTATTTTCTGCACATTTCCATATTGACATCAAGTTGAGTGATTGGCCCAAAGTCAGATACAACAGAACAGTAAGAACTTGTCCGTCGGTCCGTCTGTCTGCCCCTCAAGGTAAGCCACTGAATTACAAAATCTCATTTTCCACCTGTGTTTTAACAGAAGTCAGTTGTATGACTTCCCCAAAGGGGCAGGCATAAAACACTGTGTCAGACACAATCAAAATTATAAGGAGTTGCGGGAGGCTCCCAATAATACTAATCGGAAACTATTGTTGGATAAACATTTTTCATCTCATAAATCTTTTTATTTTCTTCTTGCTTTTTTTTTTTCATTGTGTACGAGTGTGTGTATCTTTTCCCATGGAAAGCAGAAAAGATTATCAATTATTATCTATGCTCCAGCATGGTCACAGACAAATGACTAAAACAAATGAAAAAAATAAAAAGAATATTTTCTTTTACTGGTTTCAGTCATTGGACTGCAGCCAGCAGAAGAAATTATCAGTTATTATCTATGCTCCAGCATGGTCGAATACAAATGACTAAAATAGATGAAAAGAATAAAAAGAATATTTTCTTTTACTGGTTTCAGTGATTGGACTGCAGTCATGCTGGAGCAAGGTCTTCAATGGTTTAGTCAAATAAATTGACCCAGTACATGGTTTTTAAGTCTGGTACTTATTCTATTAGTCTTTTTAGCTAATCTGCTAAGTTAGAGGAATGTAAACAAACCAACATCAGTTGTCAAACGGTTGGGGGAGGACACACACACACACACACAGATTGAAATGGTCTCATCCAATCCATGATGATGATGATAATGAGGAGGAGGAGGGGTAAGGAGAGAAAGGGGAAATGGAGAAGAGAAGAGGTGGAGAGTATGCTACTTGGTTTGGAAAGTATTTCTACTCCTTGTCTTTAGGATTAGTTCACCAAGGAGTAAAGGGCAATATTCCAGTCAAAAGGCTAACTAACTATTAAACCTGACAGTAAAACATAACCAATACTTACTTTCTCATCTCCCATACTTTTTCTATTAACTATTTCAAAAAAATGCTGAACCCCCACCCACCCCTAACATTATTTTTTATATATATTTAAATATCTAAACGTGAGATGAGTTGCTATTTAATAAGATTATAATTTTTCAGACTATTAACTTCATCTTTATAAATATTTACATCGAGCAGAGATGGTGTAAATACTAAATATTATTATTTTTTTTTTCTAATCTCCTAAGATGTGGTTAATAGCCTCAAAAATATCTTATCTTGAGTTTTTGATGTTGAACGTTATCCCCGAAATAGATGTGTAAAGATTAACTTTTACTGATCAATATACATATATACATACATACATATATGCATACATATATGCATACATATATATATATATATATATATATATATATATATATATATATATATATGTATATAAACATAGATAGATAGAAATAGAAATTATTTTACATAACTATACATAATTAGCATTAAACTTCTTGCTCTCAGAAGATGAATTTAGAACCATGAAACTTCCAACTTTTTGGTCTCTTTAACTCTCTCAGCCACTATTCAATAATCACTGATTAAAATATTTTTGGAAATAGCACAAAGCAAAGCCAGAAATATGACTAACAAAAATTGGTTGAGAAAAAAAACAAGAAATAACAAAAAAGAAAAGAAAAAACTAGACAATAAAGTTTCAAAAGTGTGAAGGTGACATGAAATATAATTATGTAATTATAGTAGTTATTGATACTGTTGCTAAGGATCAAAGCTGGATGCTATTTCCAGCAGGTCAAGTGATTGTATAAAGCAGTGGTTCTCAACCATTTTTTAAAAACTTATAGACTTTGATTCCTGTTTTACTTGGATGAACCTTTATAACTATTTGATGCTTAAAGAATCCTATTATATCTTCATAATTAGATATTATTAGGAATTGTATAAAAAGAAAAATTGTTAAAATATTTTGAATATTGTAAAAGTATTACTGATTTACTGCACTTAAATCTGAGCACCAAAATCTTATATGAACTCCCAGGGAGTCATATGGACGCTGGTTGAGAACCACTGACGTGAAAACTTTCTTATTGGGTTAATCAAGAAACTAATAAAGTTCAGCTGTGATCAGTGATAGCATGTGATGTTGTTGGCACTCTGTCGCTTACAACGTCGAGGGTTCCAGTTGATCCGATCAACGGAACAGCCTGCTCGTGAAATTAACGTGCAAGTGGCCGAGCACTCCACAGACACGTGTACCCTTAATGTAGTACTCGGGGATATTCAGTGAGACACAGAGTGTAACAAGGCTGACCCTTTGAATTACAGGCACAACAGAAACAGGAAGAAAGAGTGAGAGAAAGTTGTGGTGGAAGAGTACAGCAGGGTTCGCCACCATCCCCTGCCGGAGCCTCATGGAACTTTAGGTGTTTTCGCTCAAGAAACACTCACAACGCCCGGTCTGGGAATCGAAACCGCGATCCTATGACCGCGAGTCCGCTGCCTTAACCACTGGGCCATTGCACCTCCACAGCATGTGATAAAGAAATATTATCAGATTTAAAACAAAAATAATTTTTTTAAACAGAGCGCAAGTGTGGCTGCATGGTAAGAAGCTGGCTTCCCAACCACATGGTTCCGGGTTCAGTCCCACTGCATGACACCTTGGGCAAGTGTCTTCTACTGTTACTGTTCAGCTCTAGGTCAGGTTTGATTAAGAAAAACTACAATCAAAGTTGTTTCAACCATGACCATCCAATCCAATCATATTTATCTAGGGATACATTGTGGATACATTATATATAATCTTTGGATTTTCTTTTTTCCAAAGTCAGTAAGGTATAATTTGAGGAAGATTTGACTGTTATTTCTAGTGGACTGATATAGTACTTATAGGTTTGCTTCAATCAGCACAGTGTGTTGGATTAATAAATTAAAAGAGTAACGACTCAAATAGTAATTAGTTCTTATCCCTTCACTGGTGTTGTGATGTTAACATCACTGCAATAATTAACTTTCGCATGTTCCAGCCTGTCTCTAAACAGGCACAATAATGTTATACAGTTTAATGGTTTCGTCTACCTTCATCTAAATACATGGCATAATGTTGTACAGTTCCAAGCTATAAACAGGGGGAGCACTGCAGAATTGATGTGTACTTTGTCAAAGTTACAACAGTTACACCTTGAAACCAAAACTGTAATGCTTTAATGAACTTCTGCACATTCCAAGTTTGGGTCCTAAGAGAACCACAATTGAGATCTACTTCAAAATCTGGTGCTTCAAAACTATAACACAAAAGCTATTGGACAAAGGACGTTGGGTTCTTCAGAGCTACAAGAATATAGTGTAATCTGTTCTCAAATGAACATCCTTCTTTTTTTATCTATCCTTAATTATGGTTCTGAGGTTAGGGAATTCAAAACTTGCAGGAAGATTGGCCACCAGACATGTATCACAAAGGTCTACTGGTGAATGAACATGACTCGATGTCATATGAACCATTCACCTGACTTAAATGTCAAATGGATCCAGTGTCTCTAGGCTAAGCTCAACAGAGCAGAAGATTAGCAAAGTAAACTGTAAATGAGCAGGCATTAGGTGAAGGGAAACCGTTTGTTGTATCATTCCTGTGAAAGAAGCATGAATCTTCATATTTTGGCAAGGAAGGCCCTGGTTACCAAGCAGGCTTTTATGTGTGTGTATACATGTACTGCCTTGAAATTCTTTGTAAATCTGACAAACCCCACTCAATGATTCAGTTTAAACTAAATCATTTTTAACTTCTTTATAAAAGTTCTCATAATGTTCTTTGATTGTGTGTTTCTTTTTTTTTTTTAATTTTGCTTTGTTCTTATATTTTTGTATTATTTCTAATTATTAAATTCAAAGAAACTTCTAAATAAAATCTTCCAAAATTAATTACATCATGTAATATAACTTGATTGCTATAACTGCACAAAGTCTTCTGTTGATGGAGAATAAAGACGATACAAAAGAAGAAGAAAAAAAAAAAAGAAACAAAAACTGAAAAACAGGAGAAAGGAAAGAGAAAGAAGGAACAAATGCATGAAAGAAAGAAGGAATGAAACAAAGTAAAGGAGACGAAAATCAAAAAGCAAAACAATCAAAAACAGAGAAAAAGTCTAAAAAATATCAGAAGCAAAATAAAAGGAAAAAGTTAAAACTGTATCTAAAATTTTATTTAATGTCTTGGTAAAGGGTTGATAAAGACAACTGAATCCTCTCACTTGCAATGTCTTAATATTCCCCCCCCACCACAAAAAAAGGGGGGGGGGCAGTTTCTGCTTTAATGGTGGTAATTACTGTTAAATGAAAGAGCTGTAAAAATAGGTGTTACTATCGGATACATGAGGGGTAAGGCAATAATACCCCATGTCCAATCTACTGGAGTTTGTAAAAGACTGTGACTTTTGACACGCAGGTAAGAAATGAAATTTTTAAGAGGAAGCAGGGTGGGGTTGGGTCTGTCAACTGAACTGTCACCATCTTGACTTGCTAGAAACAGCAGCTAAATGCCATCCAAATCAAACCACAAGCATGATCAATGAAGAACACGTTTGATAATGTGGTACCCTCCAACAGTGGTTTTCAACTGGGGATTGTACGACCCTGGGGGTGGAGGAGGTACTAAAAAAATTTTAATGTTAAAATTCATGTGCAATGAATCGGGTATACTTCTACGATACTCTCTTTACTCTTTTACTTGTTTCAGTCATTTGACTGCGGCCATGCTGGAGCACCACCTTTAGTCGAGCAAATCAACCCCGGGACTTAAATCCACTCACAAGGCTTTGGTCAACCCGAGGCTATAGTAGAAGACACTTTCCCAAGGTGCCATGCAGTGGGATTGAACTTGGAACTGTGTCATTAGGAAGCAAACTTTATGCCAAAGAGCGATGCCTGTGCCTATATATATATAATTCTGATACTTCTGATGTATATGAAGAATTTAAAATAACCAGTTTCAAGATTTCAAACTGAAGTGCAAAAAGAAAGTGTTTGCCAGTACCACTCTGAAAAAACAACAAAATCAAAAAGAAAAAAAAAACAGAAACAAAAACAACAGCATCACTGAAGGTTTTACAGGGTAAATTCTTCCCACTGCGGTTCTCTTAATGTGCCTGATTGACCAGAATGTTAGAATTCCAATGTGAGAGAGAGAGAGAGAGATGTGCAGTTAAAACTAGCTCAGTTAAGAACACTGCCGAGAATTTCAAAACCATTAAGAGTTACAGCATCTTTGAAACTCTTTTATTAGTCTGTCAGTTCCAGTTTAGAACGCGAGATAGATTCAATTACTGTGACCCTGTAAAGTGGCAGAGCAGAAGTGATTTAAATAAGAAAAGGAAAAACAGAACAAAACAAAAAGAGAAATAAACGAAATAAAAGGAAAAAGAAAAAAAAAAAAGATTTCTTTTCAATATTCTTTGGCTCACAATTGGCACTTTCCATGATAAATATCTTGAAAATTATACATGTATGTGTTGTCTATGGAGAGGAAGTCAGAGGAAAATAAACATTGAGAGGTCGCTGAAAGGGCCTGAGAGGTGTGAAAAACCATTTTAAAAGGTTGATTCTGCCGCAATATTTCTCTATATTTCTTTAATGGCCATGCGACACCGCAGTCCATGAAGCCTTCAGAAAAATATGTATATGCATAAATGATACTTATCTCCATTTATGCACGTATATATATATATATATATATATATATATATATATATATATACACACACACACACATATATACATACATATACACACACATACATAGACAGACATATATATATATATATATATATATATATATATATATATATATACATATATTCACATACACATATATGTGTACACATACGTACATACTACACACATATACATACATACCCATACATACGCACAGAAAGAAAGAGAGAGTTGACAATATATTACATTCCTGTTTACAATACATGGTGTGACTTATATGATAATGAAATATGAATATATTCATAGATTTCTACATATCTTATTCAGCATACAAGTTTGGCAATGTAATATAACATGATGTAATAGTTTCTAGATACTTCTACTTCATTATCATTATTATTATTATTATTATTATTATTATTATCATTATTATTATTATTGAGAGAGAGAGAGAGAGAGAGAGAGAGAGAGAGAGAGAGAGAGAGAGAGATCATTAGATTAGAACCAAGCATAAACACCAAATAACTCTAGAAAAAGAAAATTAAAATATACTGTCTCGGGACAGGACGCAACGATTGTGTTAGAATTATGTAACGACCTCAGTAAAACTATGCAAAGGTGAAAAATGTGTTCTGCCATAGACTATAATGGTGTAATATTAGTAGTAATAGTAGTAGTAGTAGTTGTTGTTGTGTTGTTTAGATATATTGAAATTGGTAACGTAAGGTAAACGACATCCTGGTTTTTTTTCCTAGCTGCTATAGAAATTGTCACGTATTCTGCCTGATCCAACAGAGAAAAGAATTGTTTAATGTTGTTCTTGTAAAGAATATAAACAAACTATATTAATTCACAGATTTTGTCGTTGTCATTATTATTATTGTTATTATTATTATTATTATAAAGGCAGCAAGCTAGCAGAATCGTTAACACGCTGGGCAAAATGCTTAGTGGTATTTCACCCGTCGCTACATTCTGAGTTCAAATTTCGCTGAGGTCGACTTTGCCTTTCATCCTTTCAGGGTCAATAAATTAAGTATCAGTGAAATAATGTTAAAGTAAAAAACGATATTTTGATGTCCATTTACCACAATATGTAATATAAATGAACTCTGTTACTTGCAAACAACTAGTAGATTATTGGTGTTCATATTTACATCAAAACATATTTAGAAAAATCCTAAATTTAACGTCTGTACTCAGACTTTTGGCTAGGACCATACATACAAAGGCAAATGTAGTACATAAAATTCCAGATGTTTACAAAAACACATTATATACATATACACACAGACACACACACATATATATAGACAGACAGACAGACAGACAGACAGATAGATAGATAGATAGATAGATAGATAGATAGATATGCACACACACATTTATATATACATATATTATTATATATCAGTAATTGAATATAAGCACTAGAATTTTTGGAAACTAATGGTAGTCTGTGTCAGCAAATATTGATCTTTCCTCTCCCTATGGTACATTTACATACCTAATGTTTTGCAGTATACTAACATTGAATCATCAAAATATACAGACATCCATGCATACACACATTTACAGAGACTCATGCACACACACACACACACACACACACACACGTACATAAACCCTCATACTCAGAGACACACAGATACAGAACTTCATACACATTATGTATGTCTTTAACTGTAGAACAAACAAAACGAAAACAAAAAAAAAAACCCTACAAAACAAGCATAATGACTATGGAAGACAAACTTGGAGCTACAAACTAAAGTTAATAGACGGGACTCCCTACTTTCTTATCTGTATAGATGAAAACATAATTAGCGATCAAACTCCAATTCCTGTGTAGAAGCAAGGATTCGAGTAGGAAAACAAAATTATAACTAAGATAATTAGATCTTGGATGATACCAAAGAGAAATAAAAATATCTGACAGAAACTGTGAGAGAGAGAGAGAAATAGAAAAAAATTAAACTATCGTTCTGGACCTGACTAAGCAGATCTATGATCAAAAGCATTCCAGTTGTGACCATCCTATCTTATTATTATCATTGTTATTGTTATTATTTTTAAGGCAGCAAGCTGGCAGAATCGTTAGCATGCCGGGCAAAATGCTTCATCACATTTCATTGGTCTTTACGTTCTGAGTTCAAATTCTGCCAAATTCTGCCTTTGATCCTTGTAGGGTTGATGAAATAAGTACCAGTTGAAATAAGTACCAATTTGGAACTATTATTATTATTATTATTTTCCGATCGATTTGTATTTTATTTCATCCTCCAACCAGATCTCAACCAGAGACCTAAGAGACATATATATATATTTGATGGAGAGAGACTTCCGGAGAATGTGGGCAGTTGATGTCAGTGTAATTTTTTGAGTCTCATAGATTTTTGGCTTCCAAGAGACCTGATTTAAAAAATTTGTCACTACACTAAGGGTGGGGCATAACAATATACCACAAGGCACTTTTGTTTAAGATGTTAATTTTTTTCCTCTCATTCCACATCAGTTTCCATCTAACAAATTCTGTACACAATGCTCTGGCCAAAAATGGGCTTTTGTAGAATATGCTTGCCCAAGATGCCATGTAGGGGAACTGAACAAAGAACCAAACTGTTACAAAGTGGGCATCTTAACTATGCAATAATGCCTACACAAATACATACACACAATAAAACCAACCCTAACCCTAACCTCCTCTTGGCTTCTGTTAGCAGCCTGCTCAAACCAGTGAATGAATTCCTATATGGTTAATTAACCTGCTAGAAATAGCAGTCATCTCTCACTCTTACAAAAAAAAAAAAAAAAGGTGGGGTGTGAAATGAAACAACGAATAATGTAGACCTACAGA
>NC_069000.1:10083190-10085976 GCF_001194135.2 Octopus bimaculoides
TACAGATGTACTTTGTGTGACACAAAACTGAGAAAAAAAAACCAAAAAAAACAAAAAAAATTGGATGATTGTAACTGGAATGCTTTTGAAGGTAGGTCTGCCTCATTGAGGTTGACCAAACAATAACAACCATCCTGCCTGCACCATTAGCTTTGCACTGGTTCATTTTCGAGCAAGGGTACATCATTATTCTGAGCAAGCTGAACCAGATGATGATGATGATATCATTAGTTCCTTGCAGTCTATCACCAAACCTACCGCCAACTCCGCTGCCCCACTACCATAACATTAAAGCATATAATATAAAATAAAGATGAAAAAAAAAAATTCATAAAACTTTGAAAATCAAATAAAGATAAGCTGGTTTACCTTACATTTTGATATATGGTAAGGAAAAAAAAACTTATCTCTAACAAGAATTGTTTAATAAACACCACCTCCAAAAAAAATACAGAAGTTTATCTTTTCCAAGATAAGGACTTTTTACATACAAACATATATAAACATAATAACGGATAAGGTTTGCACACAAGCGCAAACATTAGATCTTGATTTTTGTGATATATGACTTGGCACCACCAAACGCAATTTAATGCCTTTTTCTCCCCACTCCCCACACTCTGGTGGGCAGAATGGGTCACAGGGGGAAGTTTCAGTAGCCTTCTTCATCCATTTCCTCCATAGAATCACACCTACTCTCCCCACTGCCCATCTCGCTCTCTCCCCCCCTCTTACAAACTTCTCTGTCACTACAATTAAGGGCCCAACTAATAGCTTGTGAGTTCAATAGAATCAAATTGCAAGTGGTTAAGTCTGTTTTTTTTTTTAACACATTAACTCTTTTGTGAGAATATTTCTGATACAATACAATCTCTATATAACTTATATTTGAAAATAATAAGAAATCTAAAGGAATTTAGTAAAATAATTTATTTTAAACCAAGCAACATTAGAAAGTTGAAGAGATTCAGTAAAATAACTGTTATTACTAACCCTTTTGATATCAACCTGGGAAAACTGCAGTTGAAGTAAAAACCTTTATCACGAATAAATCTGAACAGTCAGAGCCAGGGAATGTGTTAGTACTAACAATAAAGAACCAATGACTAAAGTTGAAAAATGTGAATGGATACATACAGTAGGGGGGACTACAAACTTAAGGTTCATACATTAAACAAACAATTTTGCATGGTTTTGGAATATGACCATTTACACATTTTGGTTTTGTTTACAACGTTATTATGAGCACATACCGAATCATCTGTGAGAGCTAAATATCTGAAATAATCTGTACTGTTTGCATGTGTGATGATTTCCCTCTCAGTAGAAAGGTGGTAAAGTACACATGCTTGGCTCCTTTTTCGTAAATGCATTGTATTCTGCTGACTAAATTGTTACATTAGCATAGCATCATTGATATTGCTTGTGGCACTGCACAAAAGATTGGTACATAAGAGAAAGAATAATGTTTTTGTAATCACAATAATATATGTCTATTAACATCACTACTACTGTACACCAAACAACCTGCAAAAACTTGTATCTCATGAAGACACATACGTAATTGTCTATAAACAGATATATCAGAGAGAGAGAGACAGAGAGAGAGAAGAAACTTCAGCTGAAGCAACCACCACCACACACAGAGTTAAGCTGAATCTGCAGGAACTAAATTTCGTTTGCCTAAACATTATCAAATTAACAACATAGGATGTTGAACTAACAACAAGCAGTTTCTTTAAAAGAAAAAAAAAAATCCCACTAATATGGATATAATAGAACTCAAATTCAAAGCTAACAACATGCAGGAGGCAGACATCTTGCATTAAACACAAACTGATTGAACATACTAAATAGTCAACCATTTTTAAAATGCTATTTCTGTTTATCTGTTAAATGAACAAATATCGTTTAATAACATGACGTTCTTAACCCTTTAGCTTTTAAATCACCTATGTCTTGCCAAAATATTCTATCCGTTTCAGTTAAATCTGGTCAGATCCAGCCTATCACACCTACACCGCAGTGTTATTTCATTGTAAAAATAAAACAATCATATCCTTGAAATCTCAAAGCAAGCAGGAGAGATGCACCAGGTTCCAGTCTGATTTTAGCTTGCTTTCTATGGCTGCTGGATGCCCTTCCCCAAAACGCCCAACCACTTTACAGTGTGTGCTGGGTGCTTTTTACATGGCACTGCTTTTAGATGACACACAAGCAGGGGTGCTATTACATGGTGTTGGTTAGGGTGCATTTTATGTGGCACTGCTACAGAGCTCTTGTAGGCCAATCCTCTTCCATCCTTTGCTGCAATGCAGAGAGACAACGGTGTTCATATATACTCCAAGGGTCACCTTAGACTTATGTGGAATGAAGTGTTTTGCTCAAGAACACAATGTGTCATACGGTCCATGAACCGAAACCAGAATCTTATGAAGATGAGTCCAACACTAAGTCACATACCTCAACACACACACACACACACACACACAAAGTAATTATTAATTACTTACATTGATGTCTGAGGAAGGAAGGTCTTCATCTGGGCAATTGCACTCTTCAAACTGGAAAGAAAGAGAAAAATTAGAGAGTGAATGAGTAAAAGGGGGGGGGGAGAGTGGAAGGAGCTACAGAACAAGTACTGGAAGATTTAAGAAAGAACAACTGAGGGAGGGGGGAAAACCCTTAGTAAACTCTCGTATCAATTTAAGCAATATGGAGGACACAAATGGAGTTAGAATTTGTTTCATATTTTAGGTAGGAGAATACAGAATTGAAGTAAGTCT
>NC_069000.1:10086288-10087679 GCF_001194135.2 Octopus bimaculoides
TTATCAGTAGATGAATTTTGGGGAAGAAAATTTCTCCAGTACAAAACTAATTGATTTTATCTGTCATGTGACTACTGTAAGTTCAATAATCTTCTCAAATCCTAAGACGATTAACTTTGTAAAGTGAGGCAAGAAGAGAAGAGAGAGTGAATACAACAAAGCTGTTTTCTGGTCAATAACTTCTCCTTATTTCTTGTGAAGGAATTCAATTCCTACAGGGGGAAAGATGTAATAATATGCTGCAACAACCCCAGCCCATCCATCCCAGCAGATAGTGAGGTGAAGATTGATAAATCTACAAATGCAGGATTGCATCACCAGAACAAAAAAAAAAAAAAAAAAAAAAAAAAAAGAAAAGAAAAGAAAAGAAAAGAACAAGCAGGAAAGGTAATTTGTTTGATGGTCAACCTTTTAAAACCCCCAGAAAATGCTGCTGTCTACTTTCATTTTCTGCTAGTATTTTTAATGAACTCACCTTCTTTGAAACAACAGCTACTGTAGGACTGTCTGTCTGTCACACCTAATTCAATCCATTGATGCACATTTTTTTCCTCTTCCTTCATACTAACTGCTTAACTGTTTTTTGAACCCCACCAACCCATCCAGGACTTGCCCAGGGTTTTTTGATACAAACTTCCTGTTTTAAAGTTAATCTAAATTACAAAACCTACGATCAGAATGTAATTTTAATGTTTCAAACACCAGATTAATAAAAACAAAGTTATGCTACTAAATTTTTAATAATTTCCAGAATTTAATCCGAACAAAGGCAGAGTATTTCAACACAACTATGAAAAGGGTTTAAAACATAGCTTTGATTGATACATTATCATGTTAAAGGACTTGTGTAATAACTACCTTGTTGTTTCATTTGCATGTATTTTGAGAACATATTCACACAGACACAGAGACACACATATACACACACACACGAATGGGCTTCTGCACTGCTGCCATCAGTGACTTTTCATTTATGAGAGATTGGTCAGCTCAAGGTTTAAGGTGCAAGAAATTTGCCAACCAATATACCAAACTGTGAAACTGAACGAAGAATCATCTGGCTGTTAATTACAAATCTGAGTTTGTGACATGGGTGAAAGTTTATATCCTTCCATCTATTCTTCATAGGCGCAGACATAGCTGTGTAGTTAAGAAGCTCACTTTGCAACCCTATATATATATATATATATATATCATCATCATCATCATCATCGTTTAACGTCCGCTTTCCATGCTAGCATGGGTTGGACGATTTGACTGAGGACTGGTGAAACCGGATGGCAACACCAGGCTCCAGTCTGATTTGGCAGAGTTTCTACAGCTGGATGCCCTTCCTAACGCCAACCACTCAGAGAGTGTAGTGGGTGCTTTTACGTGTCACCCGCACGAAA
>NC_069000.1:10088626-10094429 GCF_001194135.2 Octopus bimaculoides
AACAACAGACATATATATATATATATATATATATATATATATACACACACATACATACATATGCATGTATGTATATATATATATACACGCACACACATTTTTAAAAATAACAATAATAATAATAATAATAATAATAATAATACAGGAATGGTAAGCTGATATCTAATTACGATGCTGGAGAGAGGTGGGAAGGGAGAAAGAGAAAGAGAGAGAGGGAGAGAGAGAGATGGAAGAGTTCATTATAGTTGGAAATATTGGAAAGAAACTTAATTTTCCTTACAAAGCGACTGAGTCAATAAAAACAGAGGAACGAGTTAGGGAGTAAAAATGTGGTAAACAACAATAATAATTAGTTATTATAGTCACTATTATTATTATTATTACTACTACTACTACTGCTATTATTATAGTTGCTATCATCATCATTATTATTATTATTATTATTATTATTATTATTATTAGTAGTAGTAGTAGTATTTGTAGTACAGTTGTTGGAGCTGTTATAACTAAACATAAATAAAAACAAACTATTATTATTGGTAGTAGGTGTTGTAGTACAACAGTCGTTCGTGTTACTGTTATGATTAAAAATAAATGAATAAATCATTATTATTATTATTGTTATTATTGTTATTATTATTGTTGTTGTTATTATGAGGAAAACAAATTAATTTTTGCTTTTTAGTGAAGTTAGAAAAAAGTCTGAGATGAAAAGAAACAAGTTACTAAAGTCCTGATTGGATAACAGTAAGGGACTTCAGTTATATAATGTGGTGGTGGTGGTGTTAGTGGTGGGGTTCAAAGGGAGGAGAGGGCCAGAGAAAGAAGAGGGAGAGAAAGAAAGGGGGGAGAGAAAGAGAGAGAGAATGCCAACTGTTTTATGTATTATATAATTCAATAATGTTCATAATAAATTACTTCCTGTTTCCTTTCCTTACACGTTTCATAACGCACAAAAACAAGAACAAAAAAAAAAGAAAAGAAAAGAAATAACGAAATAACCAAACAAGAAAAATAAAGGAAACTTCAAACTGTGTGAAACAATGGTTTACTTTAATTATTTGCGTACATGATTCTTTGACAATTTCTCTCTTTTTTTTGTTCTTGTTTTCAAGCACTGACCCTGAACAATTCTTTTATTACTATTGCAGTTCTTTTCTTAGAGTCCTCAGTAAAACATATCAGCCATCATTCTCAGGACAGTTACTTGTATGTCCAACTTTCCATCCCACTATAAAGTTGTCCCTTCGGCTGTAAGTTTAGTCTCAGTTTGGCCTTAATTGAACAGACTTCTGATCAAAGAGGACTTCAGCTATTACCATATCATTTTTTAAAAATTTTCTCCAAGTATTTAAGAGCATCTTAATGACTGTCTTTAAAATTGGTGAGGTGTTATTTAAGGGAGATTGGGATGCAATTTCTAATTGGTCAAGGAACTGTATAAAATTCCTCTCACCAGCTCAGCATAGGTTGGACAGTTTGATAGAGTCCAGCAAGCAGCTTGTCATAGTTTCCACAGTAGCAGGTCCTGCTTAATGCCAACCACTGTGTGTACTGCATCCCATTTCTTTATGCTAATAGAAAGATGCTGTTACTTGATAAGTAGTAAGTTAACAAATGACAGCATATCTCTTTACTCTTTTACTTGTTTCAGTCATTTGACTGTGGCCATGCTGGAGCACCGCCTTTAGTCGAGCAAATCGACCCCAGGACTTATTCTTTGTAAGCCTAGTACTTATTCTATCGGTCTCTTTTGCTGAAATGCTAAGTTACGGGGACGTAAACACACCAGCATCGGTTGTCAAGCGATGTTGGGAGGACAAACACAGACACACAAACACACATATACATATATACGATGGGCCTCTTTCAGTTTCTGTCTCCCAAATCCACTCACAAGGTCTTGGTCGGCCCGAGGCTATAGTAGAAGACACTTGCCCAAGGTGCCACGCAGTGGGACTGAACCCGGACCATGTGGTTGGTAAGCAAGCTACTTACCACACAGCCACTCCTGCACCTATGAATTAATTTTTATGTAATTCCATATGTGACACTGAACATTCCTGGGCTTGTCCTAATCATTCTCCCTTCACACATTGGGTTAGTCTATCTCTACCAGTTTTCTTCAAACCCTAACATACAGTACATTTTTTTTTTTACCCATCACAACAAATAATTGCATTACACAAGCAGTTATCTGCTTGCATACATTATACATTTATCAATATGTCTGATACCCAGTTGCGTTCTTGTATGTTAATTTTGCATATTCTGATAGATTGCACCCTGCCCCATGTTACTGTTCATCTCCTGTATTTACCGTACATGTTATAAACACCATACTTTCTATAATCTGTTACTGTTATGAAAGGAGAAATTATTTATTGATACTGGCAGTAGGTGATATTGGAACTCTGTCCTGTCTACCACTAGCATTAGACATTATATTCTCACTAACCCTCTTCCCACATCTAGTTAAAAATTTTTATCAGTGAGCCAAGGGGACTTGAGTAAGAATTTCTAGGTGGGTGCATGAAGGGTGAAATTGTATCCATAAAGACTACAACTGATTGTAAAAACTGATCTTAAAAAAACATTGATATTTCTCTCTCTGTTTGAGGAAGGCAATCAATGTTATCTCATTCACTGATCATATCAACTATATAGGCTGTCGTCTGTCTAGTAGATATTATAAAACTATTCAATCCCAAATAACTAGGTTCAAGACTAGTTTCTTCCCTCAGTAGGTGTACCACAACGGAACATCGTACAGACATCTGGTAGATACTAAAGATTTTAGAAACAGTTCATTTTCCCCACAGCTGTTACACAATGGAACAATGTATAGACATGAAGCAGATACTAAAGCTGTATGATGGGTTCACTTTCTCTACCCCATAGTTGTCAACCGTGGGAACACTGTACAGATATTTAGCAGATACTCAAGATGTATTTACTCACAGGTTACCAAGAACAGGTACAGCTTGTTCCCCACCACCATCACCATAGTTGTCACAGACAGGATAGCACATTGTTGATAAGACTATTGCATGCTTGTAGATATTAGGAGATGCTAGCCAACAAGAGAAGCATCTAGGTAGTCACAAAAACTGCTAGAAAGAGCAGCCAAATTAAAATTTACAGCACACTGGTTTGCTAGCTCAGAGCTGAACAACACACACATACATATATATATACAGACACACATATGCATATATATACAAACAGACATATACAAATATAATTATATCTACACCTACACACATCAATACACTCAGATATATATATATATATATATATATATAAACACACACACACATATACAAATATATCTACACACACACACACACTCACACTCAAATAACTAGATTTAGTACTATTCTGCACCTCATTGTCGAACACTCTTCCTTATCATTGATGGAGGAGGTCTGGGGTTTAACGTATGTCTACGAATTTCTATTTTACATTCAACATAATCAGGTTACTGTAATTACTGTATTATTATTGTAATTACTGCTATTACTAGTCTATGTGTTATTATGTTATTATGTGTTATTACTGTATATGTGTGCATCATTATGCATCATTATTGTTATTTGGAAATATTAATCATTTGATTGTCATTTGTGTTTTAATGCACATTACAATGTACTCTGAGAAATTACCAGAACTGAATACCCTAATGATACTGTCACCACCACCACCACAATCAGAACCATCATCATCATCATCATCATCATCATCATCACCACAATAATGGTGAATGGGCAGAATCAGTAACGAGTCGGACAAAACACCTGTGGTATTTAGTCAGGGATCTTTATGTTCTTTGAGTTCAAACTTTTGTTTTTCATCTTCCCAGGGTCAAGTAGATGGACATGGCTTAGTGGTTAGGGTGTTGGATTCAGGATTGTATAAGATTGTAGTTTTGACTCCTGGACTTGGTGACAGGTTTTCTTGAGCAAAACATTTCATTTCATGCTGTTCCAGTCAATTCCACCCGGCTGGCAAAACTGAATAGTCCTGCAATGGAATGTGTCTTGTCCAGAGAGGAATATATGTATGTATATACTCTTATTTTATGGTAACTAATAGAAAGTTGTGCAACAGACCAGCGTCCCCTCCAGGTGGGGAACCTATATGCCAATGAAACTGGGACACCAGCCCTTATGAGCCAGGCATGGCTCGAGAAGGAACAAACAACAATAGGAAGTAGGGAGCACAGTACATAACTTTCTATACATGCATAACCTTCTATTTAATCACTAAAGTGAGTAAAATGCAGGTTGCTTGTGGAGGTGCATGGTCTAGTGGTTAGGGCGTTGTACTCATGATCGCTAGTTCGTGGGTTCGATTCCCATACTGAGAGGTGAATTGTGTTCTTGAGTAAAGTACGTCATTTCATGTTGCTCCAGTCCCATTTTGATTAAGTGGGGAGTTTCGGCCTGCTTGCCTAGCCAGCGGGGTGGTGTCATTTGATGACTAAAACAATGCAAAGCGCACTGTGACCAGCGATGTGCAACAGCATCTGATAGTCTAGTCGGTCCAGTGATCGTGTAATGTGGGTTGCTAATGATGATGCGGTACCTTATTACATACCATAAACTTTTAACCTTGTTGTCCACTTATAACATCAGCTTTCCAACACTGATTCTTACAAAAGATTTGAAAAAAGAACCTCAAAAACATTACTCAACAATTCTATATTCTTAATAATCTTGCATTAAATTGGGCTAAACCAAACTCATTCTTTAGAAATGCCACTAATATCCCACCTGATTTTTGTCTTAAAAATGATAACCATACAACTAAAACCAGCGAGATGACAGATATTGGTAAAATGAATGATTCAGAAGCTGGAACAAATGCAGAGATGACGACGTCGCTGCTGCTGAAAGTAGTGGTGGTGGCGGTGCCGATAATGATGATGATGATGATGATGACAGTGTTGGCGGTGATGATCTTCAGCTATTTTAATCAGCGAACGGCTCACTCCGGTCATGAATATCTTGCTGCAGTTATGAATTCTTAATGCAAAGTCTAAATCAGATTCAGGAATTAGCATTTTTCCCTAATCCACATATAAATGAGCGATTCAGCTACCACTGAGTATTGATGTTGTTGGCATTCCGTCGCTTACGACGTCGAGGGTTCCAGTTGATCCGATCAACGGAACAGCCTGCTCATGAAATTAACGTGCAAGTGGCTGAGCACTCCACAGACACGTGTACCCTTAACGTAGTTCTCGGGGGATATTCAGCATGACACAGTGTGACAAGGCTGGCCCTTTGAAATACAGGCACGACAGAAACAGGAAGTAAGAGTGAGAGAAAGTTGTGGTGGAAGAGTACAGCAGGGTTCGCCACCATCTCCTGCCGGAGCCTTGTGGAGCTTTAGGTGTTTTCGCCTCAACCTATCAAAATCCGTCGTTCATGGGCACTTGGTAAAGATTGGGGACACAAATCACTACGATGTTTGGGTACCACATGAGTTGAGTGAGAAGAACCTTTTGGAAAATCGGCACAAACTTTTCGAACAACCCAATAAAATTACTCAGAATTACACATCACTCAGCAAATCAAATCATACAATATATCTGTCTTTGTACATAAAACAATGCCATCACTGATAATGGTGATGATGACTGATGATGATGATCAAAGTGATTGATGATGACTGTGACTGATGATGATGATGATCAAAGTGATTGATGATGACTGTGACTGATGATGGTGATAATGACTGATGATGATGATCAAAGTGATTGATGATGACTGTGACTGATGATGGTGATAATGACTGA
>NC_069000.1:10094439-10099192 GCF_001194135.2 Octopus bimaculoides
TGATCAAAGTGATTGATGATGACTGTGACTGATGATGGTGATAATGACTGACAATGGTGATAATAACTGACAATGGCGATAGTACCCAATGCTGATAATGATGACACTGATTTATGAAAGGGGTCAATGACTGATGATGATGATCAAAGTGATTGATGATGACTGTGACTGATGATGGTGATAATAACTGACAATGGTGATAGTACCCAATGCTGATAATGATGACACTGATTTATGAAAGGGGTCAATGACTGATGGTGATGACAGTGACTGATGATTCTGATGATGATAAAGCGTTGATAATGATGATAATCACACTGACAAAGATAAAAGCGAAACAAGAAGCACTGACCCTGAAGTTAATGTTGTTCGTATGTTAAGTGACAATTTTGATTACAATCGCAAAGCTATGACCCTGGCAAAAGAGACACAGAGTCTTACGACAACAGTAGAAGTAATAATGATGATAACAACAACAACAACACTGATAGATCAGTGTTAAGTAAATCAACTTACAATAAACTGGTATTCAGAGTCCGGCTGCCTGGTCCGGTTCCCTGGAGGTAGGCGTACTCCACCAGGGTGACCAAAAATCACCAAATCACCCTCATTCAGTTTCACACTGCCTGAAGAAACACAAAGAGAAAAAAAAAAAAGCACAATATTAATACATATATCTATTAATACATACATACATACATATATTTATATTATAAACATGTTGGTTTATGCTGGACGAATGAGAAAGGAGTGCTCGATATGTGTTGTAGAGGAAATGGTTTTTCACTGAAAATGAAATAGTTTGACTCATAACAGAGGCTTCTTTCAGTTTCAGTCTACCAAATCCATTCGCAAGGCTTTGGTAAGCCTGAGGCTATAGTAAAAGACACTTGCCCAAGGTGTCATGCAATGGGACTGAACCTGGAACCATGTGATTAGGAAGCAAGCTTCTTACCACACAGCCATGCTTGCACCTATATACATACATACACACATATATATATATATATACACATATCTACACACACACACATGATGGGCTTGCACACAGTTTCTGTCTATCATATTCACTAACAAGGTATTGGTTGACCCTGGAGATGAACCCAAGACCACATGGTTACAAAGCAAGCACCTTACCACACAGCAACATCAGGAATATATTTTGTACTTGATTTATTTTCACAAACTACTGTTTTATAGCCATAAAAAATATTCTATTCTGTGTGTTAGCGAGACAAACAGAGCTAAATATATTTTCGTGGCCAGAGATAGCCAATAAAAAGTGAAAGGCTTTGCTAAATTACAAAGGAGAAATGGAAGATGTGACATTCATGCCTTTCGCAAGGGATTTAGTGGAGAAGCAACTGTTGTAGTATGTGTGTATGTGTGTGAGTGCGGAGAATGAAACAGCCCATACACACATACACACACATATACACAAATACATACAGATATATATATAGGTTTATGCATGAAAATTATGGCCCTCGAACCACTCTGTAACTTCTGCTGATTAATGAACATAGACACATATATACATTTGTGAATACACACACACACACACACACACAAGAGTGTGTGCATGTAAGTCATTTGATACATGCACACATGTGCACAATGGATGCATATACGTCTATACCAATATATGATTCAGTAAAAGAAAGATGGAATTAGGAAAATATGAAAGTAGAAAGAGGGTGCGGAAAGGCAGAAAATGAGTGGATAGAATAAAAAGAAGGAAAGACTGCTGAAGAAAGAAAAAAAGAAACAAAGCAGAGAAAGAGAGGTGGTGAATGAGAGAGAGAGAGAGAGAGGGGGGGGGAGAGCAGGAGAATGAGACAGAGAGTGAGTGAGAGGTAAATAAAAGAAAAAGAGATAAAGTAAATTGCTATCTATGTATAGAAATTAAAAACAATTTTCTCAATATAGATAAAATACATTTAAGAAGATTTCTTTTCCATTCCACAAGGTCAACTGCAGGGCAGTAGGTCAATTGAAAGGACCTACAATATCTAAATAGATTTCAGAAAGAATAAATGAAATAGAAAAATTAAAAACGTGTGTGAGTGTATGTGTGTGTGTATATGTATGTAGGGGTACATCATATATAATTTTAGGCTGTAAGCTAGAAACAACAGAGAGACTAACATTTCGGACTTGAGGTTCTTCGTCAAGAAAAAATTGAAAATAAAACGAAAGAATTAAATATTACTACAACAATGGATGTAGCATATTGCAAGAATCAAATGGTCAGTAATTCTGCAAAGTGGTCTCATATACTGTTGACTGTGAGTGTAAAATTAATTTCTTTGTATGGCTGTTAAGTTTTTGATGTTTTTTGGTTCCAGATTGTTGGTTCCAGGAATCTTTCTGGATGTCATTATCATGTTGACGCAGATCTTATCTTTCAGATTACACTGGAGTGAACTTCATCTGATGGATAGATGGATGGATTATGCAAGTGTGTGTGTGTGTGCGAGCGTGCATGCAAGTTCGTAAGCATGTGTGTGTTATTCTAAGTAATATATTCTTTAAAATTCACTGTTCCTTATTTTATTGATGATGGAAAGAAGCAGAGAGAAATATAATTTCTTACTTAGCAAATTACTGATGATGATGATAATGTCAACAACAATGATGACATTAATAATAATAATAATAATAATAATAATAATAATAATAATAATTTTTTTTCCTTTTTCTCTTTGTCTTCCCCTTTTTTCTCTGTCACATGACTCTGTAAGTGAACAATCTTGTATGCTTATTTTAATGGCCTACCAATGTATACAGTATGTTTCTGTGCTCTAGGTGTCAGGAAGATACTCGGCAAGAAATGGAAACAGAACTGAAAGATGCTAATGAAAATTATAATAATAATAATAATAATTTCTAAAATGGGCATGAGGAAACAAATCTATAGAAGACGATTAAAGATGACTGCGTCAACCTGAGTATATATCTGGTAATATATTCAATCATCTCTGCTGGAATAAAAGTGAAGTTTTCCCCAGCAAGATTTGAAATCAGAAACTGGCTAAAATTTACCTAAATACTCTCATCGCTTCTATCACCCTACTGCTTTGATGATGATGATGATGATGATTTCTGACTATGGAAGAAGGCAGCAATTTCAGAGGTGTGAAGTATAATTAAATGACTTGGCTGTATCACTGGTTTTCTTATTTCATTGAATTTGGATGGATAGATAGTAAGGTAGGGTTGAACCTGAAAGATTTAGTCCCTTCACTTTGCAACTTGTGTCAGGGGGACTAAATACCATGTACACCGTTCTATGAATAAGGGTCATACAATGATAAAGGGGACAATTTGAAAACAGCAGGAAAAAAAATAAAAGACCCGCCTAAAAAAAAAAGAGAGAAAAAATCTAAGTCCAGAAGGACTAATTCTATCTTCATTGAAAGGAGAAGACAGAGAGAAAGGGAGGTAATACAATATTAGAGTAAATTACAGGAAGATGAGGATATAATAATATACCTAAAAATTTTGAGACAGAATTGGGAAGGAATGATTAGTGCATGGGGAGGGGGAAGATGTACATATGTATGAGGCCAATTGCTAATTACTTGTGGTGCGTATGTTCACAGATTTATTTAATAATTGCCTATGTTATGTGTGAATATATATACTTTATATACTTCATTGTGTATATAAGATTCTAAATATGTGTAGTCTATACAAATATATATTATATTCATACACAGAATTTCATGCATATAGCGTTTTGTAAATGGAGGTGCAAGTTCTGCTTTTGAATTTTGCCATGAGCATGCAGGTATATGCATGTCAGTGTGCATATGTTATATAAAGTGCACATGGGCTGCAAATGCATTTCAATATGTGCTTCCATACATTTCTACAAAACACACATACACACACACAGTTTCCAAAGTAGCTACACACACACACATACAAACGTAAATACCTGTTTTTATTGCAGAAAGAGCCGGAACATAGAAAGGTAGTGACCCACCCCTACACCACCACCACCAGCATTATCTTAATTTCACATTTTCTGGACTGATACACAATTACTGGCCTGATGCAGGGTTCCAGCCTGACCCCTCTAAACTTCCTTTTCTTCTATATTCGAGTCAAGGGAGATGGACAATGAAATGGTCTCAATGCATATATATATATATATATATATATATACAAGGGACACAATGGACATAATTATATATAATACATACCTTCTTTCTGTCTGTCTCTCTCTTTCACACACACACACACACACTTAAATCTGTCTTTGTGTATGTGTGTGTTTGTGTGAGGGTGTGTAGATAAATTCCATACACTCAAGTATTATGCATGTATATATAAACATGTGTGTGTGTGTGTGTGTGTGTGCACATGCATGTGTGAGTGAGTAAATAAATGCAAAAGACACACATGTACACACATGTTCTTATTCAAACACACAACGCACACATACACACATAGCGTGTATGTGTAAATGAACACATAAGACATACATACACACATGTATACATACATACATACATACATACTTATATACATTTATACATACATACATTCATACATACATACATTGTGTGTGTGTGTGTGTGTGGTGAAGGAGGTGGGCCACATGGACATACATGTATGTTAGCAGTAAGGCATGGGAGTATTCCGCAAAAGGTGGAGAGAGAGGGGGGGAGAAGAGGAAAGTCAGAGCTGCATAATTAGAAGGGTAAAGCAGGAGTAATTAGACTCAACTGTTGGGGGGGGGAAG
>NC_069000.1:10099989-10102962 GCF_001194135.2 Octopus bimaculoides
AAAATAAAAAGGGCTACTACTAGCTATGATAGAATGTATATTAGCCTTCTGATATTCTTTGCATTCAATAATGCAAACAGTAACCAGTGTATTAAACATGTGAACCTTAGCTTTAATTATATTCTTTTCTCCTCTAGGCACAAGGCCTGAAATTTTGGGGGGAGAGTGGGGAGGCCAGTCGATTAGATTGACCCAAGTACACAACTGGTACTTAATTTAATGACCCCAAAAGGATGAAAGGCAAAGTTGACCTTGGTGGAATTTGAACCCAGAACGTAAAGACAGATGAGATACCGGTAAGTATTTCGCCCTGCGTGCTACCATTTCTACCAGCTCACTACCTTATCTGTAAATACTCTTTTCTACTCTAGGCACAAGGCCTGCAATTTTTGGGGAGGGGGCCAGTCAAAGTTGACCTTGGCGGAATTTGAACTCAGAACATAAAGACAGACACCCCAGCCGGCATAAAGGCTAGATGGAACTTCTATTTCTCCGTTCAGCTTTGTCATATCTACAGCGTTCAATATCTCATCACGTTTGGCCCTACGGCTTTTTAATGTTGTTTTCACTGTCCAATTTTTCCTGGTTTATGTTTGCTACCTTGGAATCCTCTGTTTAGTGGGTTAATCCACTACTCAGGAAGAAACTATTCTAAGAGTGCGTCCTGCCTTATCTTCGAAATGCCTGGTTTTAGAATAGAGGCAGCTGATGAAGGAATAATTCCATAAGAGGCTTGTTTGTTTTCCTGTGTTCATTCTGTTGTCTGTAAACAAAGTCCGTTTTGTTATTATGTCCCCGTTCATTTTTCTAACATCCTGTACCCGGATATGCATCTATATATACATGTAGATGTAGGCATGTACATATATGTATGTATACATGAATATGCTTATATATCATTTATATATATATATATATATGTATATATATATATATGACAAGCTTCTTAGCAGTTTCTGCCTATCAAATTGACTTGCAAGACTTTGAACAGCGTAGAAGGCACTTATCCAAGGTGCCATGCTGTAGGACTGAACCCAGAACCATGTGAACATCTGGCTGGGAAGCAAACACCTTACCACATAGCCATGCTTGCACTTATTCTGAAGACTTTTCTTTTTTCCATCCCCCTGTTAAATAATCTGAGCTGAAATGTTGCAGGTGTTGTTAACACTGCCTTCACCTCTTCAATGTTAATAAAATAAATACCAATCAAGGACCAGGATCATTCTAATATAATTGATTATAGAGCCCTAGCCCCACCTGACCACTACTACCTGCCCAACACGCACACACACACACACACAAATAAAAAAAAACAAAAAGGAGAAGATAAAGCGGTCTCGTGTCTCTGCTACAAATCATTATAATTTAAATTTTCAGAAGACTATTTCCCACCCCTATCGCCACCTTTCCAACTTCAAAATATCTGGTTTATTTATTTTCCCATTTTGAGGATATTTTCAGTTTCGATATGTGAACATAGATCACTTGAAATAATGAAGTAAGATATTACAAAACAGCCATTCTTTTTATTAAGTGACAGCTTTACAGTGAGGGGAAACAGGTTAATGGAAAAGATAAATTACAAATATATTTATTTCTTAAAGGAAGACAAAAAAACAAAAACAAAAAAACATGATTGACAGTTGATTAAAGTTGTTTACAAGCGAGCGTGTGTGTTTTGTGTCGAGAGTTGTAGGCACAAGCACGGTTTTTGTGTTGCCGAGAAGTTTTGTTTCTTATAGAATGTAGTTTCGGATTTGGCATTGCCCCATGCAGCTTCTTTGGACAAGTGTCTTGTCTTACAGTTCCACATCCTAGGGTTCACCAATAATTGATAACTTACGAATGGAATTTTGTTGATGGAAACTCAGAACAAGTTCACTGAGTCTGTTTATGCATGTGTACAGACACACATGTAGGCACAGACATGGCCGTGTGGTAAGAAGTTTGCTTCCCAACTACATGGTTCCAGGTTCAATCCCACTGCATGACTCCTATGATAGCGTTGGGTTGACCAAGGCCTTGTGAGTGGATTTGGTAGACAAATTTAGAATACATTTTCCATACTGGCATGGGTTGGACAGTTTGATAGGAGCTGACTAATTGAAGGGCTGCTCAGGTTCCATGCCTGTTTTGGCATGGTTTCTACGAATATACTGGGATGTTGTTTTATAGCCAGATGTTTTTTTTTCTGTTGCTTACACAAATTCACAGGTTCAGAACCAGTGGATAATTTTTTGACCATTAAAGGATTCAATTATATATCATGCACATGATCCCTTAATCTAGGGGAAAATTGACTTGCATGAAAGAGGTGTATTGTGTAAAAAAGGCTATGCACTGCTTCTCTATGCCATCATGTTCTGCCTGTTATCTTCTCTGATAATGCAACTTGCATCATTCTAGACAATCACTACCTTACAAAATAACATAATTCACACCGAATCAATAAAGGAGCTTCAAAGTGGTAGTCTGACCTGCTAGAAATAGCAACCAAATCTTCATTCCAATTTCAATTTAACACCTTAAGATAAAGAATGCTGGAACATCTTTGATAATAAACCTACTTCATCTGGATTGTCATGGGGCTAAACAACAACACAACAACAACAACAACAACAACAGCAGCAGCAAAGACAACAACACAGATGGAACATATTCTACATCGCAAAAGCCAAAAACAACACTAAAAGTAACATCAGAGACAACGAAACGTAGTAGAGTACTAACGCAATCATATACACCCAAAGATGTGTATACATCACAGGAGCACAGAGGAGCACCAGGTGTTGTAATAAAAGCATGCATGAATCAGAGGAAGGAGAGGCAAAGGTGAGATGAAGGAAGAGGTGAAGTGAGGGGGGGGCAGGAGGAGGAGGTGATGGAGGGTGGCAGGAGGAGGAGGATGGTGTTGGTGGTGATGATGATGATGATGATGATGATGAACAAGTACTGAGAAAGTTTAGAAGT
>NC_069000.1:10103267-10111699 GCF_001194135.2 Octopus bimaculoides
TTCTCAAGTCAAAAGATGTTTGGCAACTGTGGAAAATGCAAAGACAAAATAAATAAATAAATAAATAAAACAAAATAGAGAATATCTAAAAAAAAAAAAGAAAAAAATCAAATTTAGCCATTTGTAGTTCCAAATCAATAGAATCTTACGTAATAACAGTTGGTCAAGCTAACAGCATAAAAATAACAAAAACTTCAAAGGGGACGAGGTGGGAGCAGATAATTGTGGAGATAATAAGGAAAATGGCAAAGGATGTTTGAAGAGAACAGGGTGGGAAGGAATATAAAAGGCAAGATAAACAAATGGACAATATATAAAAGAGGGGGGGGGAATGAAGAAGAAATGAAAACGAAATAAATATCCTTTGATAAATTGCATAGAAAGTAGAGAAATAAAAATAGTTTGATTGGAAATTTGAGTCTTAATTTACTAAAATGAATCCAAAATTCTATTTAAAGAGAACCCACAAACATTTCTCTTAAAAATTACTTGTTTTAGTTTTATATCAATCCTTGATAGGATTGTCTAAACTATCCATCCAACAATTGAGAGAAATCGTTTGGAAATAGCACAAAACGGACAAAAAGAGCCAGAATGAAATAGAAAAGAAAAAGAAATCAGCATTTTGTCTGGATGGCAAATTGAATGGTGATGGAAGATTGAAAAGTCACTGAGAACTGAATCAAAGAGAAGTTAGATGGTAGTAGTACCATGTACATGCAAAATTTTAAACCATCAGAAGACAAATGTTCTTCAAATCGCAGGCATAGTTGTGTGGTAAGAAGCTTGCTTTCCAACCATGTGGTTCCAGGTTCGGTCCCACTGTGTGACACCTTGGGCAAGTGTCTTCTACTATAAGCTTGGGCTGACCAAAGCCTCGTGAGTGGATTTTGTAGATGGAAACTGAAAGAAGCCTGTCATATATATATAAATATATATGTGTGTGTGTGTGTGTGTGTGTGTTTGTCCCCTCACCATCACTTGACAACCGGTGTTGATGGTTTATGCCCTTGTAACTTAGCAGTTTGGCAAAAAAGATTGATTAATATCAGGCTTTAAAAAAAAATAGCGCTGGAGTTGGTTCATTTCACACAATTAACCCTTTAAGCATTTAAAGTGACCATATCTAGCCCAAAGACCAGACAGATCTGGCCTCTCAAATGTACCCTACAATGTCATTCTAAAAATACATAATCACACGATCAAAATCTTGAAGCTACAAAATAATACATGGTTCATTCAAAACAGTGTGAATAGCATTATATTTGGCAAAGTAAATCTGAATGTTAAAGGATTAAATATCAGAAAACTACAGGAAGGAATTTCGATACAGGTACATTCCGTTTCCTTTTTTCCCATCCTTTTCCTGAAGTATTTGAATTTCAAATTAGTAAAACAGGAAGTGTTTTCATAAGCTGAACTGAAACATATTATAAAAACTGGAATTGTAATTTCCACTAAAATTAAAATAGATTTTTTTTTTCTTTTTGTTAAATTATTTAGATCATTTATTTTTAGTCATTCTAACACTAAAACTCATTTCAAGAAACCATTGTAAATTCAAGGCCATTCAACATCCAACCAAATCTTCCTGAACCCATACCCTGTCCAATGTAATACTTATTTATTTGCAATGTCTTGGATCGATCATGGACTATCGTGTAGCTTTGAGATTTCAATGATGTTGTTTATTTTTAGAATGACATTGTAAGGTAGATACGAGGCCAGATCTGGCTAGTTTAAACAAAACAGGTAGGATATTTTGGCTGCATATAGTCGGCTTAGATGCTAAAGGGTTAAAAACTAGCTTAATAGATACTTCTTTCAACATTTCTATTTCATTTTTTCACAAATTCAATTGTGTAGGTTGAACATTAGAGAGGAAAAAAACCAAGCTGTTTCATACAATCAATAATTCTAAAGCAAAATTTTTTTATGGACCCTAAAACCCTTACTCAGCAGTCTTCATCATATTTGTCTTTTTCAGAGTGTGATGAGTAAACTCGCCCAAAACATATAATTTCAAAAACAGCTACAAACAAGTTTATATGTCAATTTTCAGCATCTCTCTCTCTCTCTCTTTATTTATTTATTTTTTTTAAACAGGCGTAGGAGTGGCTGTGTGGTAAGTAGTAAGTAGCTTGCTTACCAAACACATGGTTCCGGGTTCAGTCCCACAGCGTGGCACCTTGGGCAAGTGTCTTCTACTATAGCCTCGGGCCGACCAAAGCCCTGTGAGTGGATTTGGTAGACGGAAACTGAAAGAAGCCCGTCGTATATATGTATATATATATATGTATATATATATGTATATATATATATGTATATGTATGTTTGTGTGTCTGTGCTTGTCCCCCCCCCACCAACATCGCTTGACAACCGATGCTGGTGTGTTTACGTCCCCGTAACTTAGCGGTTCGGCAAAAGAGACCGATAGAATAAGTAAGTACTAGGCTTCCAAAGAATAAGTCCTGGGGTCGATTTGCTCGACTAAAAAAGGCGGTGCTCCAGCATGGCTACAGTCAAATGACTGAAACAAGTAAAAAAGTAAATTATGCCCAGATATCGAGCTCAGAAGACGACAATGAGTAATGAACCTTATCAGATGAGAGTGCAAGCTTATCTGATAAGTAAAAATAAAATTCGTCTGAAAACAAAACTTTTTTTCCCAAAAAAAAGGTTGCTAGGGAAGAGGTTCAAATACTATTGTGGATCACAAGTTTACTATTTTGCTTGCATGAACTCAAGCGATTCTTAAATGGACCCCTAGGGGACATATAGATCCTGGTTGAAAAGCATTGGTTTGAAGTTAGTTTCACTTTACTTATATGCTGTATTCACAGATATAATAACTGGATAAAAATCTAAATTTACAGTTCAATAGAGTTTTAAGGTTTTTGTGTGTTCCGTGTAGTTTCTTACAATAACCTAATTAGAAAAACATGTAAACAAAAAAAAAATAAATAAAAGAATAAAGAACAAAAATAGTAGAGTAATGTAGTAATCTCATTATGCAACAGCTGGTAATAATCTTCTAGGAATGAATGGGCAAATAATTAGAGCAGCAGCAGCAGCAGTGTCAGCAGCAACAACAAGGTTGTAATTATGAATTGCTAACAGATGTAGAAAAGAATGATGAGTGGAGAAGTTTTGTGTGTGAGTGAGTGTGTGTGTGTGTGTGTGTGAGGGAGAGAGAGAGAGTGAGAGAGAGAAAGAGAGAGAGGGAGACAGACAGAGAGAGGGGGGAGGAAGAGGGAGAGAGAAATGGGGAGGAAGAAGGAAGGTGTGAGAGAGAGAGGAGAGAAAGAAGGTGAGAGAAAAATGATGAAATGGAAAGAGAGGATTGGATGGAGGACAAGTGGAGAAGATAGTGGAAGAACAGTAAAGTGTGGAGAGAGAGAGAGAGAAAAGTGAAGGGAAGAGGAGAGCGAGGAGAGATGAGACTGACACGATCTGGAGAAACTTCTAGAATTTTCTCTGAAAATAGCAATAAGACTGTGAAGACTGGAAGTGTGCTTCTCGGTGTTACAAAATCGCCATAAACTTCACAAACAGAAATCTTCAGGAACTACCATTAAACAAACAGTGTTGGGAGTTCTTGAAGAACAAACAGAAATATGTTTGGTGAATGACGACGATGATGATGATGTGAACATGAAACCTGTAAGGTTGTACCAGTTTGGAAGGTAAAACCTGTAAAGGTTGTACCTTGTGATAATTGGAGCTTAGGGACAGTAAGTAATGGTGTAGACAAACGGATGACGCAGAGTGGAATGGAATGTCCTGTAGAAAAGATTTTGCCTCTTAAGAACACGAAAGATTCACCAGAAGGGCTTCTGAGCACTTGATGGCTTTATTGAAATCATGTGAATATCTAAGGTTTACAGGTAGTAAACCGGAAGCCATTTACATTCTGCCAGGAATCAGACCAATTCTGAGTCAAGGTGGATAACAATATTGATATTCTAAGGCTAAATACCAGGAAACCGAAAAGTATCAGAAACACAAGAAATTATTCCCATGGGTACTGCCCATGTCTTTAACCCTTTAGCATTCAAATTGATATGTCAAAAGTAATCCTTATTCATTTACATTTTAAAAAATCAATCTGGTATTATCCTGTAGCTTCAAGATTTGAAAGATGTTATTGTTTATTTTTAGAATGACATTGTAGGGTAGGTGTAAGATACTGGTTCTGGCCAGTTTGAGCATAAAATGAGTACAATATTTGGGCCGGATATAGCCAGTTTAAACACTAAACGGTTAAGGTAAATACTATCAACCTGAAAATAACCAGACTCTGTTAAAACTCTTTCAAAATTGAAATATAAATTAATTGAAATCTAGTCCCCCGTTCACTGGAATATATTACTGTTAATCATAAGCCCCTGGGTGAGACTTGGAACAGCTAGTATAGAACAAAGCAAAAACAATGTAAATGATGATGACGATGATGATGATAATTGCCCTGATGCAATACCAGGCAGTGGCCCTTACGCTTCTGATCTTAACTGATTGGAAGTGTTAACATGTACAGTTTTGATAAAACAAAAAGCACTGGGGTTGATCTGTTTGGCAACAATCTCGTCAAAGCAGTGCTCCAGTATGGTCAGTCTAATGCAGGGGTTTTCAAACTTTTTGACTTGCGGACCCCTTTATATTTCAGGCTTTACCTTAGGGACCCCCTTATAAACGCTTATGAAATTTATACATAAATATTTGCTTAAAATGACATATATTTTTACGTTTATTCATTTAACAGTATTTAACAAATAGGTTTATTGTCAATTAAAAGATTTCGATTGAAAAAGATATAAAAAAATCAAATTGCCCATAAAAAGTATTGCTGTCCATGGACCCCCTGTCTTATCCTTGCGGACCCCCTGTGGTCCGCGGGCCACAGTTTGAAAACCTCTGGTCTAATGGACTGAAACAAGTAAAAGATGAAAGATAAAAGATATAACACTTCATTGTCCAGTTGGTCATTGCATTTCTTTTTCAAATGACAGGAGGTGGGACGGAGGGAGGTTTGGCTGCAGCTTCTAGAAAGTTGATTGACCACATTGAGGCTCTTCCACTGGTTTGTATATTTGTCTGTGTGGGTCAGTGTGGTGTAACTTAAATGAACACATGACTTATTAGCTGGGGTGATGGGGAAGAAGTACAAAGGAGCCAGTAGTTTATGTGAGAGAGAAATAAGGAGAGAGAGAGAGTGAAATGGAAGAGGTTGCAAAGGGAAAGAGGAAAGGAAGGAGGTGGGAGGAAAGGCTATAAGAGAGAAAGAGGGAAAGAGAAGTGGGACAAAATGAGAGAGAAAGAGAGAGAGAGAGGCTGACTGGAGTTACAAGAAAATAAAGGGAAGAAAGGTGGGGAAGGAAGTGAAGGAAGAAACAGAGAGGGGGCAGAGAACAGAGAGAGGAATGGAAGAGGAGGGGGAGGAGAAAAGGTAAGAGACAGGACAGAGAAAGACACACTGAGCCAGGGCAAAAAAAAATGCAAATGTGGTTATTAACGTTAAATCAACTTTGAAATATCAATGAATAAATAAGAAGGCATTGACCGAACCGAACCGAACCGAACCAAACCAAACCAGACCGAACTGAACAAATGAATAGAAGACTGAGATTTAAATAACAACAACAACAAAAATGACAAAAACAGCAGCAGTGGCTATCAAGAAGGGCCTTTACATGGTTGTCTGATCTGCTAGAAATAGCCATGTAAAATTATATCCTATGGTCTTAGCAAAAAACAAGAAAAAAAACAAAGGACTTATTGGACAGTGTAACAAGCCTTTGATGGAATGGTTATGGTTGGATTGCCATTGATCAAAGTCTTGTTGAATCAGGGTGAGTGGGAGACAAGAGTGGTGACAGTGGTGCTGAGAAACAATGGCAACGAGTAGTTGATAAACCCCCTTTTCCTCCTTGATTTTCAAGGGTAGTTAAACACAGGGGGGAGTATTTTGATATTTCTAACTGCTTGTGGGTTCCATGCAGTCTAATGGGATATCTAGCATGAAAACGAAAGACAAAAATGATGCGAGTTATAGAGTAGAATCAGTGTAATTAGTGTTAACGAAGAGAAGCAAATGGTTCGGAAAGAGAACAGAAAATATATCACATCTCTTACCACCCCATATTTTAACAATAATTATTTGCTGCTGAATTTACATCTAAGCGGTTGAGTATTCCACTGACATGTATATCCATAACACAATTCTCAGGCAGAACCATCATGACATAGTCTATGACAAGGTCCAGTCTATGACAAGGTTCATATCTTTTTTAATTACAGGTACAATCCACTCAACAGGTTTCTATAGGATCCTACTATCAGGGCTGGTTTAAGACAAGAAGGCCCTAAGCCCTTTAGTGCCACCATATATATGTAATTCAGAATATAAACAATAATATACCATAGAATAAATTTTTTATTTTTCAAAATGAAACAGAACTAAAAACAAGATGGAAAATAGTGCTTATATTTGTATACTTCCATTTAATTTATATTTGAAAAGTTTTCTTTTTTTAATTGCAAAATCTTTGATCAGATCCCCAAAATTAATCTTATGTAACACATCTGCTTCTATAAGGCATTGGCGATTATCACAAGATGTTCTCATCTGACTCATGCAAGCATGGAAAAGGTTTATGTTATTAGGCCTGGCTCTTCGTCAATTATGATGATGAGTGTTCAGTTTGTGTGATGAACTGAACAACCTCCAAATGAAATTCATGGGCAAGTGGCTGAACGTTCCACAGACATGTGTACCCATAACATATTTCTCAGAGAGATTCAGTATGACACAGAGTGTGGTAGGTGCAACTCATTTTTGGAAGCTGAGCAGACTAGAGTGATGGAAAATAGAGCATCTTGCTCAAGGACAGAGTGTGCTGCTGGGATTCAAACCCACAACCTTATAATTGTAAGCTGAATACTCTAAGCACTAAATCACATGCTTCCATTGGATGTTGTAATAAAGTTGATCAATATGTGAGTATGTGTGTGTGTGTATGTGTGTGTGTGCATATATATATATATATATATATATATATATATATATATATATATATATATATATATATATATATATATATATACACACACACACACAAATACATATACGTATATATATATATACATAGATACATATATGTGTATATATACATATATAATTATATATATACACATATACATACAGATATATAAATATACAGATATATATATATATATATATATATACACACACACACACACACACAACACATTCACACATATGCCTTTATATGCAATTTCAAATTTATATATTTATCCACATACACAACTGCACACAGCTACTCCTTTAGATATTTATATATCTGTATTTTAAATTTTATATAGATACATATATACACAAAAATGCTGCCAAGACACCCCTACTTCTTCCACTATCAACCCAAATATATGTGTGTGTGTGTGTGAGTGTGTGTGTGTGTGCGTGTATGTCTGTTATTTTACTGAAACTTCAAGTTCCTTCTCCACAATGGATAGTATAGTACCACTGCTGCTAGAAAACGTTTTATATATCCAAGGATATGTGTGTGTGTGTGTGTGTGTGTGTGTGTCCTGAAAATTCCCCCAGAACATGCTTTAATAACCAGACCAAGAACACGTATACACATATGTAAGTGAATTTCTAAGCCTAAACAGAATACTTGCTATGCTGTATATTGATTTTTCTCCAATCTGATAAAACCCACTCCAGCAGTCTATTGAAGTCAATCTGTATTTATGTAGGTAGGTAGATACATATGGACATATCCAAAATATACATGCACACAAACGCAAGCGTATCTACACACGAAATATATAAACATAGACCTCCTGTAAATATATATGCATGCAACACACACACACACACACACACACACACATATATATATGCCCACACACATCAGATTGAAATATATATATATATATATATATATATATATATATATATATACATGAAAAAGATGTATATGCATATGCATGTAAATATATACTTGTGTGTGTATATGTAAGTATATGCATGCTTATATCTATATATACACTGACACATCTATCTAACCATATGTATGTATATATTTGAATGTTAATATATACATGTATATAATGGATGCATGAATGTATCCGTGTATATATATATATATATATATATATATATATATATATAAAATGAATGTGTATGTGTGTCCTCACAGATACACACAGATCTGCATACATGCACACATACAAGCATGCGCACGCAAACGATACCTGACAACGGTAGCTAATTTAGGAACTACCCAACACCCAGCTCCTGCTAATCTCTCCACAGACTAACACACTTTAAGGCACCTTTCACACAACATTTACTTTGCATCTTCATTTCTTCGAATTTTCTCAGTTTCTCCATGACACCTTTTGCA
>NC_069000.1:10112260-10112945 GCF_001194135.2 Octopus bimaculoides
ATATATATATATATATATATATATATATATATACATACACACACACATATATAGTGGAGACGCAATGGCCCAGTGGTTAGAGCAGCAGACTCGCAGTCATAGGATTGCAGTTTCGATTCCCAGACTGGGCATTGTGAGTGTTTATTGAGTAAAAACACCTAAAGCACCAGGAGGCTCTGGCAGGGGGTTGTGGTGGTGAACCCTGCTATACCCTTTCTTTCACCACAACTTTCTCCACAACATTTCTGCTGTACCTGTATTTTAAAGGGTCAGCCTTGTCACACTCTGTGTCACACTGAATCGCCCCAAGAACTACATTAAGGCTACACGTGTCTGTGGAGTGCTCAGCCACTTGCACGTTAATTTCACAAGCAGGCTGTTCCATTGATCGGATCAACTGGAACCCTCATCGTCATAACCGACAGAGTGCCACGATATATATATATATATACATATATACACACACACACACACATTAGAAAGAGAAAGATAAATAGACACATTTTTTAATAAAATTTCCTCTATACAAAATTTGAATTTTTTAGTATTTTATCAATGATGTATAATTTTTTTGTTATTATGTAATGATAGTAGTGTTTATATGCTTCCATGTAACTCTTGTCACATTCAAAATTCTGCTATAAATCCTACTGCACATGGTTTATGCATCCATCCAACAGGTTGT
>NC_069000.1:10113569-10115407 GCF_001194135.2 Octopus bimaculoides
CCAAAGCCTTGTTAGTGGATTTAGTAGATGGAAACTGAAATATGCCTGTCGCGCGCGCGCGCGTGTGTGTGTGTGTGTGTGTGTGTGTGTGATTGTCCTTACACAATTGCTTGTGTTTATGTCCCTGTAACTTAGCAGCTTGGCAAAAGAGACCAATAGAATAAGTACTAGGCTTACAAAGAATAAGTCCTGGGGTTAATTTCTTCGACTAAGGGTGGAGCTCCAGCATAACGGCAGTCAAATAAAAGAACATATATATGTGTTTATGTGTGTATATATAGATGTGTGTGTGTGTGTGTGTGTGTATCATATGACAATATTATAACATTGAAGTACAGTGGAATTTATAACATAATAATTTGATAGCTACTAAGTATATTATATATTCTTTATCTTTTGTATATCTACATTACATTAAACAAATAATATTATGTTTCATATATATTTTATTAAAACAGTATATCCAACCAAAGCTGTTTCATTTTGTTGAAGAACATCCCAATAACTGAAACTCTGGTATTCCTTATCCACCTATAACAGGCACTCCGTTGGTTACGGCAATGAGTACCCCAGTCGATCCGAGCAATGGAGTAGCCTGCTCATGAAATTAAGATTCAAGTAGCCGAGTATTCCGCAGTCACGTGTAAGCTTAGCATAGGCCTCAGGGAGATTTAGCATGACATAGAATGTAACTGGGTTGGCCCTTTGAAATACAGGTACTGTTATTCTTTTATTTGTTTCGGTCATTTGACTGTGGCCATGCTGGAGCACCACCTTTTAGTCAGAGAAACTGACTCCTGGACATACTCTTTGTAAGCCTGGTTCTTATTCTTTCAGTCTCTTTTTGCCAAACTGCTAAGTTACAAGGGACATAAACACACCAACATCGGATGGGGGAGGGATACAGACACAGACATACACACACGACGGGCAACTTTCAGGAAAGCAGACTATCGTCTGGGAAAGGGCAAAGGAACCAGAAGCCATTTGCTATTTATGGATGACCTCAGGTTCTATTGTAAGATAGAGAAACAAATAAAGATGTGAATTAAGTCACAATAGTCAGCGAGAAAATCGCAGAAATAAAGGGAACTGAAATACTTTAGCACTGGTTGCTAATTTGCAAGAAATAGCAGCCAGATCTTCCAAAAAACAAAATGAGATGAGATGGTCAGTTCACACAAGGTATGGGTCAGTCCAAGGCTATTAGAAGACATTTGCTCAGTGGAACCTGAAACCACCATATGATTACAAAGTGAGTCTCATAACCATGTGACCTAAATTTTGATGTATTTTCCCAAGGGGAGATAATCATAACTTTCGCGATTCCACAAAGTGATATGACAAAAAAGATGTCGGGAAGCTTTGTGTATTCAGCTTATCTGATTCCCAAATCCTATCTTTTAGCCAATTGGGTCTTACTTTTGTCAAAACCACCATCAACGTTACTGCCACCACTGCCACCACCACCACCTGTACTTTCACCAGTGTTTTTATTTATTAGCATTGCCATCAGCTCTGACGCTACTACCAACTCCATTAGTTGCACTAAACATTATCGTCAGCAATGTCATCACCATCATTATTGGTGATGCTGCCACCACCACCATCACATCCACCCCAAATATTCTCAGCACCAACATTACCATGACGACGACCACAACCACCACCACCACCACCACCACTATTAGCATCTCCCATCGTAACTTCTATCACTTTAATCATCAACACCAGCATCATCACCACAACAAATACCATTCCAGCAGCAGCTGCCACCACCACCACCACCACCACCACTATTAGCATCTCCCATCGTAACTTCTATCACTTTAATCATC
>NC_069000.1:10115417-10119892 GCF_001194135.2 Octopus bimaculoides
CATTACCATGACGACGACCACAACCACCACCACCACCACCACCACCACTGTGTAACTTGTCAGTTTTTATTTTTCCCCCTTTTCAGCCTCCAAACCTTTAAAAGACAAAGTGGTTGGCAATTTCAATTTCAAGGGTTTGCTTCAAGAACCCTTACAGAATGTTTTAAGCATCAATTAATTCCAGTGCTGGTATCATGACACGGCATAAGAGATTTTGGATAGCCATGGAGCCCGTTATCAAAAAAACAAATTTGTCATGTAGGTTGGAGAAGAAGAACCGTTTCACCTCCTCCCCTCCCGTCACTGCCTCTGCCAATGCCTCAACCATACCTATTTGTTGTGAAATGTGAACAAGCTTAATGAAAAGAAAGTCTGCTTTTCACAAGTACTTTAACTACACCCACTCCACAAACCAATCAAGTTTTGTATTGGATTCGAGTTTTAGAAGAAGACGAACGTAATCCATGTTGTTGTCCTTTTTCTACTCTTTCTTTTCCTCCCCCAGCCCCTTTCTGTCTATCCCTCCCTCTCTTTCTCTCTCACTGTTTTATTCTGCTTCTCTCTCGTAAGGAAAGGAAAAAAAAAAAGAACTTTTGAAGCACTTTGTTCACTTTGGTAGAAAGAAGTATGTAAATTTGTAGAAAGCAGAAAAGCAAGAGGTGAGAAGAGATAAAATGCATAACAGCCACATAAGATACCACACACAAATAAACATGTGTATAGCTGTGTTATTGAATTGGATGTTGGGTTCTGCTTGAGCCACAATCTTAGCAGCGGTGATGATGATGATAGTTATGTGACCACTTAAAAGAGAAAGGCCTCCTGCCTACATAACAAAGACGTTGCAAAATACAATACAGTGGCACCAAAAACCAAATTCTGAGAGATGACTAACTATTAGAAATTGCAAAAAGGAGACAAGTCAGACCACCTATGGCATGGGCTAACTATAAGGCCTTTCACAACTGGTATCTATTTCAGTGATCTCAACAGGATGAAAAGCAAAGTCAATCTCAGTGGAATTTGAACTCGAAACTTAAAGACAGACCAAATGCCACTAAGCATTGTGCCTGGTGTTCCAAAAGATTTGGCCATCTCACTGCCTAAGCATCAACTTAATAATAACAAAATTATTTTTCATTAAATTACTTATCACTTCCCAAATTATTTCAAACAAAGACAGCATCTTTCAACAGAAATATGGTCACATAAAGGGTTAAGAGTAAATGTGAAAAATATGAAATTTGTTTCTTACTTTCACAATAAGATTAAGGCTAAATGCAATATTTTCTTTATAATGTTTGCAACTCAACAGAATTAAAACTAAGTATTGTTTTTGAAATGCAACTTTCTATGTCTTTTCTGTTTTTAAAAACTGTATTTTTGCACAAATAAACAAAAGTAAATGTAAAAATGGATGTAAAGCCATGAGGCTCTCAATTTTTATTTTCTTTCAGGTCTGCTCAAAAGCAGTTCTTTTTTTTTGGCTTTTGTCTTTAATATATAAACATATTTACTATTTAATCTTACCGATTACTAAAAAGAAATAAAATCTAAACTTAATTATGTCTATTCATTTTTTAATGTTTACAATAAAATTAAGAGCTAAACATATTTTTTTTTAAATGTTAACAATAGAATTAAATTCATTTCAATTTATTTTACAAGACACACAGAGAATGGGGAGATGAGAATATTTTCTTACTCTTTGTGTTAAGAGAAACACAAATATGTGATGTGTTTATAACAGATGACACTGAAAGTGCAATTTAAACAATATATTTCTAATTGTATTTTATTTCTTAAGTGTGTCATCTTGATTGGTTCATGTACCTATGAATTAACTTTATAATAGCTTGAAATAAATAAGTACTTGTAATGTTCACTTTCAGGAAGGCAAAGTAAGATTTCATCACATTATAATTATCATTTAATATCTGTTCCATACATCCATCGGTTGAACAATTCGACAGGGCCAGACTAGCCCAAGGGCTGTGTTAGTTTCCATAGTCAGCTTAGGCAAGATTTCTACACCTGTATGTAGAATGAGCATTTGGTGGACATGTAGTTGGCAAAAGATGATGCTGGGAGTGCAGGTTGGGTGTCTTTTCTGGTTCCTTTTTTACAGTGACTCAGCACTTTGTAAGCAGATTGTTTGTAACAAAGAATCCCAATATGAAACATAAGGAAGCCATCTACCAAAGATTGACAAAAGAAACAACTTGTAGGGACCATATAGATCATGAAGAAGCTTCTAAATGGTTGCTCAGCATGTTGGAAATAAATGGTTGTGAATGAACACCCTTAATCATATACCTGACCTGGGGCAAAATAACAATAAGGCCAGCTTGCAAGACACAAGCCTTGCATGCCATTGCTTATACAACCCGACTCCCAGGGTGGTATGCAGCCCTCAAGCATCCTTTCAGCAAGCCCTGATGGCCTTCCCTCTGTAAATATAATCTTTTTCTTTAATCGGCTCATGTTTTATTCTTTATGGTGTAGCCCCTTAAAAAAAACCCTAAATTTTGGATCTGGTCTGGATTTTAAGAAGGTGGAAAACCACTGTTCAATGCAGCAGTTAAAACTGCTAGTAATAGCAACCAAATCTCCCTAAACTTAAAAAAAAAATGACGATACTGGATCGAAGACATTCCAACCATGACTGTCCCTTCTTTTTAGGGATATTTAAGACTACATTATCCAATGTGTACCTTTTTTATGTCAAAAACGAAAAAAAAAAAAAAAAAAAAAAAAAAAAAAAAAAAAAAAAAAAAAAAAGGATGTGATTTTAGGGATATTTTGCTATTATTTCTAGCATATCAAATCACATCATAGTAGCTCTCTTGTTGGTTTGTAATCAAAGTTGGTGAAGCTTTCATTGTGCTCTGATTACATTCTGAAAGTCTTTCAACACCCATTAGACAACTGGGGACACTGTATGCATTCATGTCACCTGATCTGAAAGGTTGCATCACTCCTTCAACGTAGGAAATAGTTATTGATTGGAGAATAGAAGAATGGGTGTTTCTGTTGTTACTAACTACATTTATATATATAATTCTAAATGTAGAATAAGACTGGGTTTTTTTTTTTTTTTTTTTTTCCCCCTTCCTTGATACCTGAGTGGTCCTGACTTGAGTACAATTCAGGTGATGCCAAATATAGTCAGGTAAGTTTATCAAATTTCTTTGCTAGCTTCTTAAAACATTTGATAACTTGACACAGATGATAACACTCACTCATAATGCCATTCATACATTTCAACAAATATGGAAAAAAAAGCATTCTTTATTCTTTTATATGATTCAGCCCTAAGGCTGTGGCCATGCTAGAGCACCACCAGCATAGCCACAGCCTTAGGGCTAAAACATATTCAAGTTTTAAAAAGAATACATACACCCACACTCCGACTCCTTGCCCCTTAAGAGGCCCAATTACAGTTCAGTGATGACCATGCTGGAATTAAGGCACACTCCAGCTTCTGGCTCACAGGTATACTGTCTTCTTTCTTGTAGTTTGATTTCTTAAGGTAGAGTGGGTGGGACACAACTCTTCTATCATTCAGTCTTCTCTAAAACTTCCTACATCCTGTTCCTTGGATCTTATACACACACACACACACACACGAAAGAATACAGCCCAGATGTAACCAAAGATCCAAACTTTCAATGACATGGAGGTACATAGTGGTAGACGAAACAGATTATTTAATAATTACTTTAAGCTATTGATTTAAAAAACATTGTCACTCTTTAACCTGATTGTATAACTGGCCACCATCAATCAATGGATTTTATTTAATATTGACTTTAAGCTATTGATCTTGCGAGACATCATTTCTATGTACCTGAATGTGTTTCCCAGTACCATCAATCAATAGACCTATTTAATATTGATTTTAAAGAATTGATCGGACAAGACATTATTGCTATTTACCTAAATGTGTACCTGGGTACCATCAATCAGTAGATCTATTTAATATTGATTTTAAGGTATTGATCTTACAAGATATTGTCACAGCTTGCAAGAGGACAAAAATGAGGTTGGGTATTGCCTCTTTATGTTGGATGGGGGTTAAGGTATAAGGGGAGAGGTTGGAGTAGGGCAGGTCCTTGTTGTAGAGGAGCTACATGGCTGCTCACTATTTAGAGAGAGAGGGAGAAGGAATTAGAGGTGTCTCCAAGGAGATACCTAGTGGTGATGATGTGTCCAGGTGGGTGGGGGCTTGTAAGAAGTGTATGGGGAAGAAAGAGATAGGGGGGTGTGGAACAGGGCTGAAGATTATGACAGGTTGAAGGAAATGGGGTACACAAGTTGGGGACACTAGAAGAATACTACCAGCAGGGTAGTAAGGATGACACATTTGGCAGGGAGAGAAGAGATATGACATGCAAGAGCAGGGGAGAGAGATAGAGAGGCAATAGGGTATGAGGAGAGATAATTTGGTGGTCTAGGAAGGAGGTGAGGTGGGG
>NC_069000.1:10120714-10122033 GCF_001194135.2 Octopus bimaculoides
ACCTGAATTTAAGTACCTAATTCAACTGAATCTAAATTACATTTTAGATATGCGTGTAGAGAGAGAGAGAGAGAGAGAGAAAAGAGGAAGAGAGAGAGAGAGAAAAGAGGAAGAGAGAGCAAGAAACAACTGTATTTGTTGCATTAAACAGGAGTGAATTGTGTGTGAGGTGAGGTGCTCTGCTTGAAGAAATTTACCAAACTTGTTTGGAATAATGCAATATTGTGTAACACTTGAAAATGTTTTTATGCACACAGCCAGGAAGAACGCTGAAACCGGGCAGGTGAATGATCACCTGCTAACTGTGATGAAGATGAACAAAGTGTGATCGAAAGGCATTCATTAGGTGAAACTCACAAGTGCAACTCGTTGCTTGGAACAGGCGATTTTATTAACTACTTACAGCTTGGAATTTAGTTGTGTTACTTCGAAAACATCGTAAGCGCACAAGATTCTGGATTTAAGTGCCTCTACAGATGTGTATCTAAATATTTCAAGTATACACCTCGTCGCATATATATATGGCTGACAACTATTCACATACGTACACGGATGCACACAGACACACGTGCACGTATGCAAACACAGAATGATTAAGCTGATTGCACTTTCTCTAAACACTTCATATGCAATCAATGCATATTCATGGTAGACATATGAAAACACACAAACACACACAATGCATCTCGGTATGTATTTCTAAATACTACACACTCACTATATACAATATGTACAATAATATCAGCTAATGAGGAAGGAATAAGGGGGGAGGGGGATCTGCTCTGACACATTCAATCGCCCCATGTGAGCAAGGAAAAGTAGATGTTAAATGAAGATGATAATGATGAGGACGACGCCAATGTCTGCCCATGTCATTTGCAAATATACACATTTGAGAAGGCGTCGAGCTGGTGGAAATGTTAGCACACCGGCCGAAATGCTTAGAGGTATTTTGTCTTGTCTTTATGTTCTGAGTTCAAATTCCGCCGAGGTCGACTTCGCCTTTCATCCTTTCGGGGTTGATGATTTAAGTACCAGTTGCGTACTGGAGTCGATCTATTTGACTGACCCCACTCTCCCCAAAATTTCAGGCCTTGAGCCTAGAGTAGAAAAGACCATTTTAAGGCGGTGAGCTGGCAGAAATGTTAGCACAGAAATGCTTAGCAGTACTTTGTCTGTGTCTACGTTCTGAGTTCAAATTCCACCGAGGCCGACTTTGCTTTTCATCCTTTCGGGGTCAATGAATTAAGTACCAGTTGTGTACTGAGGTTGATCTAATTGACTGGCCCCCCCCCCTCCCAAAAATTTCGGGCCTTGAG
>NC_069000.1:10122298-10124745 GCF_001194135.2 Octopus bimaculoides
GAGAGAGTGTGTGAGTGGGAAGTGAGATGGACGGAAGAGAGAGAGAGAGAGAGAGAAAGAACGTGGGTAGGATGTGAGATAAAGATATATATATATATATATATATATACACATACACACATATATATATGGAGAGAGAGAGGTGGGAGCAATAATTCATTTTGACTACAAGCTAGTTCCATCTCCACTTTGGCATTCTGCTGGTAAATATGTTGAGAGCTAAATTGATTCTATGAAGATTTTTCAAGTTGACCATACTTTAAAGAACATAAACCCCGTTTAGAAATTGGAACAAGTAGACTTCAGTTGAAAGTATTGCTATTTATAGAAATCATTCGATTTCTAACAATAAACCAGCTTACACAAAATTCATTCTGCTCTGTGCTCAATATTTAAATCCTATCATTTTCAATCATTCCTATTTCTTACCGATTCCTGTCACACATGACTCTGTAGTCTTGCAGCAAGAAGTGAAGACACTATCAGAGACACCAACTGATGGACGTAAGAAAGATCCGTGAAGAAAAGGGGAGAAAGTGAGATTGAGTGTTGATTACTTTATTTCATGGGCCAATCAGCAAAACGGTCAAAGGTCAATTTTAAAAGTAACAGCATAAAAAAAAACCAAAAAAACAGGGAAGGGGAGAGGACTCTATGGTTGTTTGGTCTGCTAGATATAGCAGCTAAATCTCCCTCATATTACAGCCCTCTTATACACACACACACACATATAATGTTGAAGGTCCATTCGTGGACGTGTGGATAAGAAGTTCGCTTCTCAACCACATGGTATCTGCTTCAGTCCCATTGTGTGTATGTGTGTGTCAATTTAGGCAAGTCTCTTCTAAAACTGCTCTAAGAAGACCGTAGTCTTGCGAGTAGATTGGATAGATGGAAATAGGAAAGAAGCCATTGTGTGTGTGTGTGTATGTGTGTCCATGTCTTGATGTAGTGCAATAATTGTAAATGAGAGTCATTATTACACATGCAGTGTCATTCATTTCCAATATTCTGCAAAAACATGTCTGGCCTTGAGGAAATATTACCCTGCTTTGAAACAGGTGAGGGTTGGCAAGAGGAAAGGCATCCAGCTGTAGAAAATCTGGTTCAATAAACTCCATCTGACCCAGGCAAACACAGGAAAGTACACGTTAAATCAATGATGATGATTCCGAAATGTAAAGGATTCGGTCCCATTTGAACCCATGACATGTACTATGGCTGTCACCTATTGATCTAAGATATGGTATAACATCAGTAGCTTTCATAATTATTGATTTCCAGTCACTAGCATAACACAAAGTTACACATCTTTAAGAATTGGAAAGGTCGAGGGGAAGAATATATAGTCCTTTAGATCGATCAGCTATATTACATGGCTAGGGCTTGATTTTAATGCCCCCCCCCCACCCAGCACCATCTACCCATAAAAGGATGAAAGGAAAAGCTGACCCTGGTGTGACATGGGATCTAAACAGTGAAGCGGGGCCTTACACAAAACATTAATCTTTTGATTCATCTTCTGGCATGAAATGAATGAATGAAGACAGAGGGAAAAAGTGATGCCCTTCAATCTTTTTAGGGGCCAGACAACCTCATTTGTGTTTGTGGATAACTGAACAGTGATAACGGACAACACATAGTACAAGGAACTGTTTAGCTTTGCCTGGGCAGGGGGTGGGTGGCAGTGAAAACCACCACCCCCTCTAGTGATAATGTCACAATAGAGTGCACTCCCCTTACTACCAATGTGTTTTGTAAAGAGGTGGTCAACAGGAAGAACGTCCAGTGATGGAAACCATGAATAAAATCTAATGAATGAGCAAGACGGGGTTTCCTGATTCATGTAGGAGGCCATTGTCTCTAAATGCAATATGACTCAGACTGTTATGACCTGTCCAACCATGCCAGTATGGAAAAGTGGATATGAAGTGATGATGGTCGTGGTGATGATGATGATGATGATGATAGTAACAGTGATAACGATGATGATGATGATGATGATGATGATGATGAAAAGGCAATTCTTAAAACTAATGTTACATTGTCTCTGACACACATTTTTACTCTACATGTCTGTAATTGCATGACACCGTTAATTAGCTTTATTATTCTCTTTCCTTAATCTTCCTGTTCTTAAAAAGGTTTCCCCTCCACACCACTCAGACACACAAAAATAAATAAATAAATAAATAAATATTCCAAGCATGGTGTTGGTTTCATGCTAACACAAGTATCACTACAAAATTCTCAAGAGTTAATAGTCTGTAAGTACTAAAAGCCATATCTGACTGACAAGAATTCTTTAGAAATAAGCAAAAAGCCCAAGAATTTGAAGTGCTAATATGTCACCAGCATACCCTCCACAATCCTGCCATTATTCTAAGAATACCATTCTTACACACAGTCCAAGATGATAGCTAAGCATAATCATACCATAACCCCCC
>NC_069000.1:10125977-10131416 GCF_001194135.2 Octopus bimaculoides
TGTGTGTGTGTGTGTAGAAATGTGTACAGAACTTCATGCACCACATGCAATTCTCTGGATATGATCAGAAAGGTAGGGTTTGGGTATGCAGGGGTGCTAGAAAGAAGTTAGATAACATTATACGTAATGAAACCAGTGGTACCTGCCCTAGATATAGTAGTAAAGACTGGAATAGAATACAAAGAGTTTGTGACAAAGCAAACAGGGTGAACACGTGGAACAATACCAACAAATATCAAGGAGTGATGTTTGTAGAGGCCACAACCCATATATATGGACTGCAACTATGCTGGGTCACAGTGGGACTGAACCCAGAACCATGTTGCTGGGAAGCAAGCTACTTACCACACAGCCACTCCTACTCCTACATATATGAGAAAAAGAAAATGGAGGAATTGGGATATAGGCATCAATTTATTAGAACATAACTAATTCCAAACAAAAACAAACTCATAGCACCTACAATTGTTTCCATGTTCAATGAATTCAATTTGAGAAATTAAATTAAATCAAATTAAAGTTTCATATTGAATATAATTAATTGGGCTTCTTTTGGTTTCCATTTACCATGTGGTTGGGAAGCAAGCCTCTTACCTTACAATCACATTTGTATATGTGTGTGGTTGTGTTTGTGTGTATTCTTGTTTGACATCATGTGATAGGCATAAATAAACTTCACCATCAAATAAGCAATGTTCTTCATTTCCTGCCTTCCATGAAAAACACGTCTAGCCAAGGGGGAAAATACAAGCTCATTGGGAAATAGGTGAAGGTTAGCAGTAGGAAGAGCATCCAGCCATAGAAAATCTTCCCCATCAAGTTCAGCTTGACCCATACAAGCATTGAAAAGTGTATGTTAAATGGTGCTGCTGCTGATGAGGTCAGTAAAAGATGGGTGTGACTCTCATGATAGTAGAAATGGCAGTGTATTAGATTGTAATAGAGAACAGTTAGGTTAGCTAAAAGAAGAATTAAAATCCAGACAGAATACATTAACAAACAATCTATTCTGTTAGAAAAAGCTAGCAAGAATACAACAGAGACGGAGAGAGTTTTAAAACAATCTAGAATAATTACCAAATAAAATTAACACAAAATGTATTTAACACTAAGACGACCAGTAGCAATGTGTTTCTTCCTGAATGTTACAAGCACAAACATAAGATTCTCTAACAGAAAAGAAATAACAACTACAGTAGTTATAAAACACTGCAGTTAAACATGTTATCTGGTGCTGTGTAATAAAAATATAAAGTGAAGTTGTAGAGTGTTATGGTTTAGAATGTATGGAAGACTATAGGTGCTGATACTATTTGTTGAACATTTGTTTATAGTTTATGTTCGTTTAGTATATTCTGTTGTTATTCCTTCACAATATGATCCACCATATTCTACATGGTTGTTCGGTTAAGAAGCTTGCTTTGTGCCAATGTGGTTTTGGGTTCAGTCCCATTGCATGGTACCTTGGACAAGTGTCATCTACTATAGCCCTGGGCCATCCAGTGCCTTGCGGGTGCATTTGGGAGATGGAAACTGTGTAGAAACCTGTCAAGTGTATGTGTTGATATATATATATATATATAATTATAAAATCTGTTAATTAATCATATATTAATTAATATCGATTAATTATCAGGAGGCCAGCACATCTAAAGAATCAAAGAGATTCAGAAATATTATCTGCAATCTCAGGGGATTAAGGTACATTTTAAAAAATAACGTCGACCACTAACGTGGACAATTAATGCGCTAGAAATAGATCACATCTTGTGTCTATTAAGACCTAAATTGTTCTCAACATGAAATATAGCAGCATACCAAACCGTGAGCGGGCAAGACATTTAAAATCACCTAAAAAAGCATTCTTAAACAGGAACCGGTTTCGGATTTAACAAATTCTTACCATATGCAGGCAGATAGATAGATAGAGAGACAGATACACACCCATACATACACAACTGTGTGTGTGTGTATCCCCACCACCTTACAGATAATTAGTGGTGATTTTTTTACATCCTATAACTTAGTAGGTCAGCAAAAGAGACTAATAGAAGAATGTATCAAACTTAAAAATAAAGTTGTACTGAAGTGGTTTGGAACAGTCAAAGACAAGGCATCAGATATGTAATTGGAATTGCATTATAAGACAACGCATCATAGATGTGAATGAAACTGCTGTTTTGTGGTGGCACACAAGGAGCACAGGCATATAAGGTGCACCCCAAATTTTAGCGGCACATGTTCAGGACAAAAAAGTTTTTAGTGCTTATAGAAGGCTTAACTCAAGACCCAGGGAGGGTTTTTTTTTTTTTTTGAGGCATTTTTCAGGGGGAAAATATGTGCATCTCTGGGTCATCAAATATGTCATTTTTTTTTTTTTTGACACATTAGTTCTTACAAAATTTTTCAAATGAAAGCACATGCATAGATGATGGTACATATGTACGATTTTATCATGATTTCACATCTGAATTCCATGCTGGCATGGGTTGGATGGCTAGTCCAATAATTCATATTGGAGCTACTACTCTCAAAAACTGCTACACACGCACACACACGTGAATAGGTTTCTGCACAAATTCAATCTACCAGCTTCTACTCACAAGGTAATAGTCAACCCACAGATTTTCGAGACATTTTTCAGGAGAAAAAAAAAGCATCTCTGGGCCATCAAATATGCCATATATTTTTTTTTTGTTGACACAACACTAGTTCTTAAAAAATTTTTCAAATGAAATCACAGACTTCAATGTCAGCACACACACATGTGATTTTATCACGATTTCACATCTGACTTCCATGCTGGTATGAGTCAGATGGATACACAGTCTGAACCATTCATACTGGGAGCTACTACTCTCAAAGATAGCTGCACAAACACACACACACACACATGTGAATAGTTTTCTGAGCAAATTCAATCTACCAGCTTCTACTCACAAACTAATGGTTAACCCGATGAAGGGAGAAGTAAAAAAGAAAATATTACATAAGAATTCCATTTGCATTTTACAGCCATTTTATTCTGTGCTACCGTGAGTGGATTAGTGTTAGTAAATTTGAATATTAACATATTATTGCATGCAACAATAACTTTGGATAAAGTAAGCAGAATAAGCAAACAAAATAATAATAATAGTAATAATAATAATAATAATAGAATTTGAAAATGTAGACTACCTAAAACCGCTTTTATTGGCTTACCATCTCTGAAGACATTTCCTTTCTAGTTTAATATTCATAAAATGGCAAAAAGTGGAGGGGGGTGATAAAAAGTGAGGAAGAAAAAAAGAAAGAAAAAGATGGCTTTTTTCTGTAGAGCTTTGATGGAAATTTTGATTTACTTTCCTTTAATAATGTTTCAAATTTGGAAATGATAAAAAGATGTGTCTTCATAAAGCAAAACGAAGTTAGGGTGATGGTCTCAAATAAAAAAAAATTTAAAAATTGAAAGAAAAGATTTTTTTTTTTTTTTCTTAAACTGAAATCAAACGCCTATTAAATAGAAGTATAATTTTAATTGAAAGATTCCAGTTCTGTATTTCCTTGATTTTTTTTTTCTTTAGAGAGAGTGGGGATGAGAGAAGAGGGAGGAAGGAGAGTGAAAAAGGGGGAGAGAGAGAGAGGAAGAGTGAGGGGGAGGAAGAGAGAGAGAGAGAGAGAGAGAGAGAGAGAGAGAAAACAAATTTATGGAAAAACACTGCAAATAAAAGATAGAAAAAAAGAAAAAGAAGAAAGTGCCAATGAAGAAATAGACTATGTAAGTCTTCTCTAACAAGAAATATTCATTAGAACTAAATGAAGGTAGTTTCGAGAGAACAATAATATCAATAATGTATTTGGAATGGTTACAGAGAAGGTAAGGTGAATCATGATTATGTAACAGGTACAGGTGGGGGGTGTGGTAAGTAGCTTGCGTGGCACCTTAGTCAAATGTTTTCTACTGTAGCCTTGGGTCAGCCAAAGCCTTACGGGTGGATTTGGTGGATGGGAACTGGAAGAAGCCTGTTGCACGCGCACGTGTGCGTATATACTTGGTGGTGGTGGTGGTGGGGGGTGTACAGTTATGAAAAAAGAAAACATGTACAATACTCATTTATTTTTATCGAAAGAATTAAGTTAGCTTCATTTTGATATTTTCAGTGTCGTTAATCTTAATAATACATTTATCGAAACTTTTTAATTTTTTCGATAAAAATAAATGAGTATTGTATGTTTTTTTTCATAACTGTATACCTACTTTTGCACGTCCACCTGTATGTATGTATGTATGTATGTATGTGTGTGTGTGTGTGTGTGTGTATGTAAAAGTTGTAGCTACCTTTACCTTTCCCTTGGACAACATTGTTGGCATGGAGAGAAGAGGCTGGGATGCATGGGCGACTGTTGGTCTTCCATAAACAACCTTGCCCGGACTTGTGCCTAAGAGGAGAACTTTCTAGGTGCAATCCCATGGTCATTCATGATTGAAGTGGGGTCTTTACCCTTTATCCTTAGTATTGGAACAATGAATTCTGGATTTAGTAAAGGATATGGGGAAAATAAATTTGGAGATTCATTCAAGTTCTGGGGGTTGAGGTAATCAAATAATAATAATAATAATAGTTTCACATTTTGCCACAAGGGTAGCCATTTTAGGGAGGGGATAAGTTGATTACATCGACCCCAGTGTTTCACTGGTACTTAAAATTTATCAACCCTGGAAAGATGAAAGGCAAAGTTGACCCCAGCAGAATTTGAACTCAAAATGTAGCGATGGGTGAAATACCACTAAGCATTTCGTCTAGCGCACTAATGGTTCTACCAGCTCACCGCCTTAATAATAATAATAATAATAATAATAATAATAATAATAATAATAATAATAATAATAATAATAATGATAATGCTTGTGTTGTGGTGTGGGGTTGATGTGGAAGAAAAGCGAAGATGCAGTTGACCACAGCAGGCTTCAAAATTCAAAATTTGCATGGAGTGACCTCTACACTGCTTGCTACAGTATGTCCGTCCGACTGCCACCACCACGGCCCCACCCCATCTCCTACCCCCGTCCCTCCATCTTTCTCACGACCATTAAAATATACACCGATGCGCACAACAAAAGTCCATTAGGAAAAAGAAAGCCGAAACATCGAATAGAATCTATAATCGAGTTCTCGTTAAAGTAGCACAACGAAATAAACCAAAAAACAACAACAATAATAACAACAACAACAAAATAAAATAAAAAAAAAACTGAAGAAAATTCCATAGGATATGTAATCAATTTGATAGACACCAGAGGTTGAACATAAGAGAAATCTGAGGTAACAATGGTTTATTGTAGCAGATAGAGGTGTAGAGGTGGGGGGGGGGAGTTGTATTGTAAAAGTGAGAGGGGTGAACGGGGGGTGGTGGAGGTAGAAAGAGCAGAAAATCACAGTGAACAAAGGCAGCATT
>NC_069000.1:10133256-10134987 GCF_001194135.2 Octopus bimaculoides
AAATGTGGGGGGTGGGGCAGAGGCAACAGAGGGGAGAATTTAAGAAGATGTGAAAGAGGAAAGAGACAGGGATGTGGAATAGGTGAGAAAGGAGTGAAAGAGAGAGAGGTGTGCAGAGCGAGAGAGAGAGGGGGAGGAATAGGAGGGAGGGTGTTATAGGTGTGTGAGAGAGGAAGGCGTGAGGAGGAGAGGTAGAGATGTGAAAAAAAAGGTGAAAGAAACAGAAGAGAGAGAGAGAAAAGGAGACAGAAGTGTGGGAGTTGGGAGGGTCAAATGTGTGGGGAAAAAGGGAGCAAACAAAAAAAGAGATGAGTGAAAAGTTAAAGAGGGAAGACAGAGGCGAGATGGGCACGTGAGAGAGAGAGGGAGAGAGAGAGACAGAGAGAGAGAGAGAGAGACAGAGATACAGACAGAGGGAGAGAGATAGAGAGAGAGAGACAGACAGAGAGAGGGAGAGAGTATGCATGTGATAGATAGTGCATATATGCACGAGATCGTGTGTGTTGCATGTGCAAGATGGTGTGCATGTGTTTGGCAAGATAGTATGTGTATGTCAGATAGTGCATATGCACGTGCGAGATAGAGTGCATGTGTGTGTGTGTGTGTGTGTGTGTGTGTGAGAGAGAGAGAGACAGTGTGTATATGTGACGGAGGGAGAAGAGAAGAGAGTGATGGATGACTATAGATTTAAGAGGCAAGAAATTGAAATTACTGTTATTCTGTTACATAATTCATGGACACTCTATCCAGACCCCCTCCCCACCCCCACACAGCCATCTCTGCCTACCATAGTCTTCGGCATGATTTTTCTTTTCTTTTTTTTTTTTAAAGGGATGTTGGTGAAAGTAGGCCACTATTTCAATCCTTGCTACCACCACCACCAACAATTAACTCGACCACCTTTGCTATGGTGTCTCCCTTACAATTCCCCTTCTATATAAGACACACACACACACACACACGTTTAGAGCCCTTCATCACTCTTTACTCAAAAGGCAGGTAGGTTAATGACATAATATGGTTGCAAGCAGTCAAAAAAAAAAAAAATTTTTCTTCAGTTCAGTAGATGAAGAATGGTCATTGCATTGGCTATAGAATATAGTAGAAGTAGTAGTAGTAGTAGCAGCAGCAGTAGTAGTAGTAGTAGCAGCAGTAGTAGTAGTAGTAGTAGCAGTAGCAGCAGCGATAGTTACTGTTAACCCTGATTGAGCAGGTTTATATTCGAAGATGCTCTAGCTGAGATCATGAAGTCATTTCCTTACTACCTTGACTATTTGTAAGACAACAGGGCATGATTTTAGGGAGGTTTGGCTGCTATTTCTAGTAGGTGGTTGAGAGACAGCATAGAAGGCACTTTTATTAGCTTGTTGTTGTTGTTGTTTAGCCCAAGGACAATGCTGAATGAGTAGACAAACCAATCCATATCAATGATCATCCTGTCTTTTTGTTGTTAGCTGATGAACAGGAAATTCAAGAAATCCTTATTATCGAGTGCCATTTTCTAAGAAGGTAGGATGTAATTTGAGGGATGTTTGACTGCTATTCCAAACAGGTCAAGCAATCACATCTGGATATGTCTGTACACAACTGAATACATCTAAACATCTGGATTTATCTGTACACATTTGGATATATCTGTGTACATCTGGATATTTCAGTGAATATCTGGATGTATTTGTACATCTGGATATATCTGTAAGCATCTAGATATGTCTGTACACAACTGAATAC
>NC_069000.1:10135257-10136878 GCF_001194135.2 Octopus bimaculoides
CTGAATACATCTAAACATCTGGATTTATCTGTACACATTTGGATATTTCAGTGAATATCTGGATGTATCTGTACATCTGGATATGTCCTTACACATCTGGATATATCTGTAAGCATCTGGATATGTCTGTACACAACTGAAAATGCATTTTCCTATATTTGCAAGATTTGCAATAACAACAACTCACTAACTACAAATATTATATATTCACTCCACGTTGCTATAGAATTGCCAAACTTACAACTCTCCAGCTGTCCTCCCATACCCCTATCCTTCTCTGCAAGAAAACTCCAACTACATAAACGCAAATACCATTTTATAATTTTAACAATATTTCTCTGCAAAATTATTTTAGTTTGAAGAAATTGAGTAATAGAATATATTCTTACTAGTTATAAAATTTTGACATTTCCAAATTTTTCCTTGGGCTTGGCCTATTTATTCTGCACTTTCATTCCACCTGCATGGAAAAATGTCAAAACTTATGTAGAAAATATCACATGCAATAATTTTTAATTTAATATTTGTTTTTCTCTTTTAATTTTAATGTTTTACTGCAGAGTAGCTAAAAGCTAATACTTTTCTGAAAACACAAGGATTTAGAAGATTGGTTCTTATCTCTATTTTCTGAAATGTAAAGTGAAAGAAAAACAGAAATCTTCCCGCCCAAGATTAAACCTTCTGAAACCGATCCACACCTACTCAAGATCGCTTTTGATTCTTTAATACCACCCACTTTAAAATGTTCAAGTTCAAATTAAAATCTTCCGTCAAAATTTTAAGTAAGAGTGCTTTGTTAACTCTTTCATCACACCATAGCTTCTCTCGAAATATACTCGTCTACACATTTTAATTAATAGTGAAAATAACCAAGAACTTGGACGGATTTAGAAAAGTGTCTCACTTTGCTATAATTAGTCTGGTGTCTCGAGCAAAACTTTAACCCTTTGCTTACCATATTTCTTCTGAAAAATACTGCTTTTGTTTCAGTTAGCTTTGAAAAATGGAGAATTTAGTAAAATAGTTTTGTCATTATTAAACTGATATTTGGAACATAAATTAACCTGAAATTTGTTAGAAGGTTTCAATTTGTATAATTTTACAACAGGAAATTCCTGTCATAGAACCAAAGGTGGTCTCAGGTGGGTTGGTATCAACAGAGTTAAATGATGGGCTAATGCAGGTGTCTTTATTCTAATAGAGAAACTGAATGTTGCATATTTAGCAGCCAAATCTTCCTCGAATCATACACTGTCATACAATAAGGGAAGAACACACAGTTAATGTAATCCAACATCCTCCACCGTCAACAGAAAAAGGTGGGTTGAACATTTTGATCAACACGTTTGCTTAAACCAGGGTGACATAGAGCTGAACAGCTAAACAGTAACACCATTTACCAAAAAAGCCATACGAAATGAAATTAAGCTGAAAGAAAGAAAGAAAGAAAGAAAGAGAGAGAGAGAGAGAGAGGGACAAGAAGATGATTAGCAAAGTTGCTGGTCATCAGGGTGGTTTGAAACCGCGATCCTCTGGCCACGAGTCCACTGCCCTAACCACTGGACCATTGCGCCTCCACATATGTATGTATACATATACATGTATACACAAATATTATATA
>NC_069000.1:10137059-10149736 GCF_001194135.2 Octopus bimaculoides
ATATATATATATATATATATATATATACACACACACACACATATATATACATTCATATATATGTATATACACACACACATACATATGCATGTGTGTGTGTGTGTGTGGGTAAGTGTGTATGCTGTTGTCTAGACATCACATGATCAGCATCATTGTCATGCAGGTGAGGTAGTTCATTTCCAGTCTTCCATGAAAAACCAAGTCAGGTCATGGGAAATATTACCTTTTCTTGGAAAACAGGTGAGGATTGGTAACACAGCAAGGGCATCTGGCTGTAGAAAATGACACTCAACAAATTGCCTCTGACCCATGCAGGCATGAAAAAAGTAGATGTGAAATGAAGATTTCACCAGCACATGCACAGTAATCTGAAGGCAGTGATGAAGTAATGCTGGATAATTTGGTGGAAACACAGATATACATGTAAAAGAGTCTGTAAGTGTATTCTAGGAAGAGGAATTTATATTGAATTGCCCAGATTTGATAAACAGCACTTCTCTCCAACACATACACACATATAACGCAAAAACACTATTTGCCAAAAACTGACCTAAGGAAATGTAATTATGACTTTAGTAAACTCAGGATGAAGCTTGTAGCCATCAACGATTTCCAAGTTGTTATTTATTGATTTATACGTGTGTATGTGTGTGTGTGTGTGTGTGTGTGTGTGTGTGCATGGTGATGTAACCACAAAGCACCAATATATGTATATATATATATATATATATATGTGTGTGTGTGTGTGTGAGAGAGTATATATATATATATATATATATATATATATATAAACATATATAAATATATATGTGTGTGTGTGTGTGAGTGGGTATATATAAATATATATAAACATAAATATATATATATATTTGTAATATACATGTGTGTATATGTATATATATATTGGTAATATACATGTGTATATATGTATATATATTGGTAATATACATGTGTCTGTATATATATATATATATATATATATATATAGTGTGTGTGTGTACGTATGTGTATAGAAATATATATATGTAATATACGTATATAAAAAAAATTATATATCTATGTATATGCAACATACATACAGTGTATATAAAGATAGATACATATACAAACATACATATGTATGTTTGTACATGCATTTATTATTTGTGTGTAAACACACACACACACACACACAAACATATTTATATATCTGTGTTTGAAGTGTTGAGACAGCATGTTTGCAGATAGCTTTATAAATAAATTTCCCCGTCTACAGTAAACAGACTCGTAGGTTAAATCAGTGAAGCTAAAGCATATTTTTATTAAATAAAAACATGTATATATTTCCTTCTAAACTTTGTCATCGTTTTATGTGTTTACCTCGGTCAGGTCATCATAATACACATCACTCAGCACTACAGAAAGTCATCCAAATTCTGTGTTGTGTATGTCTCAGATATATTTTCCCAAGCCCCCGGCACAAGATATGCTGTTCTATAAGAGAAGGGCTGAAGTGTTTCCTCTAACTTTTATGAGTTCTAACATGGAATTACAGAAATCTAAGAGAGGTGAGCTGCAATGCAGATTGCAGGCTCCACCTCTCTCCAGTGGTACATACACACATACTCAAACATATTTGTGTTAGAATGTGTACAAATGTTCTAAGTTATCCATATATGGTTGGCCATGGGGGTCAGTCTTCCAGGTTCTCTGGCATATGTATTCCTTCCTGGACCAAATGCTGGTGTGTTGCAGGATTACTCATTTTTACCAGATGAGGGGACTGGAGCAAAAGGAAATGAAGTGTTTTGCTCAAGGACACGATACATTGCCCAGTCCCAGAATTGAAACCACAATCTTAGGATTACAAGTTCAGCACCCTAACTACACATAAACATACAGAAATGTGTGTGTATAAACATGTTTGTCTATGTATATAGGTGTGTGTGTGTACGTGTGTGATGTATGTATTAATTTTTGCCATTTTGCCTTCAAATACTTAAAGTTATATTCTTGGAAGCAGTCTTCAGACAGAGGTGCTTCGTAGAAATAATTTCAGTGCAGATGGATGGTGTGAAGCTAGGACAGAAGAATACAGTCTTCCAGTTGGTTCCTAAAAATACATTGAGTGTGCTACCAAAATTAGCAAAGTAAAATTCATTCATACAAGAGTGTCTACTTAACTGAGATTTCTAATGCAGTATTTTCCCTCATTAAAGAGGTTACAAAAGAGTTTTGAGGTGGATGTACTTATGACTGAGTGCTAAAAAAATAGGGTTAAATGCTAAAATGAATGCTTTAAAATTAGGGTGACACTCCTTTACTCTGTACATCGGTTACGAAGATGAGTGTTCCATTTGATCTGATCAACAGAGCAGCCTGTTCGTCAAATTAACATGCAAGTAGCTAGGCACTCCACAGACACACATACCCTTAACATAGTTCTAATGGAGATTTGACATGACACAGAAAGCGACAAGGCTGGCACTTTGAATTACAGATACAACTCATTTGTACTAGCTGAGTGGATTGAAGCAACATGCAATAAAGTGTCTTGCCCAAGGACGCACCACACAACCAGGAACCTCAACCTCAACCTCACAATCATGAGCCAAATTCAGCTTGTTAAAGCTGTGGTATTTCACTTATATATATATATTTAAAAGCAGATTTATGATTTGATTAACCACTTTTGAAAGGTCTTTCACACATGCTGATGTAAGATTTTGTATATGTAAGATAATGAAGAGAGCCTATTTGATTGGTAAATTAACACTTTTGCATCACACATCTAGTCCATTATGTTCTCAAGGTTTGTACATGAACATACTATGAGGGCTACCATAAATTTCATGCTCAGCACTCATTTACACATATATATATATGTGTGTGCAAACACACACACACACACACACATACGACAGGTTTTCACAGTTTCCATCAACCAAGTTCACACTCACACAGTATTAGCTGGCCTGGTGGGGGGGTCGTAGTAGAAATCAATTGTCTGAAATGTTGTGCGGTAGGATTGAACCTGAAACCATGAGATTGCAAAGAGAGCTTCTTAACTGCACACTCAAGTCCACACCCTTAGATTATTATATCATTATATATTTTTTTTCTGATCAAAACGAAACCAGAAAATTACAGAGATCGCTAATGTTTTAAAACCTAAATTGGTTTATATTTTAACAAACCATTTAAATAAGACATCTGGAGATAAGATCAGGTAATAGAGATAGATTAAACAAAAAGCACAGTGTCCATTTATAAACACCACAGTGTGGCTGCTTACTCTTTCATTACACTATCATATTATTTACTATTAACCATTTAATTTTAAACTTTAGATTCTCATCTGTTGCCAGTTTTTTGATCTGACCAAATGTCTCACATTATTAAAAACCTATGTAAGCCTGCAATTTACATAGAAACAATTCTGTTGAGCTGAAAAGCAGTAATGCAAAAAACTTGTACTAATGTTATCTTTTTATCTTTTACTTATTACACTCATCGGACTGCAGCCATGCTGGAGCACTGCCTTGGAGGGTTTTAGCCAAACAAATCAACCCTGGTACTTATATTTTAAGCCTGGTGCTTATTCTATCAGACTCTTTCACCAAAACTGCTAACTTAATGGTGATGAAAACAAACCAACACTCGGTGTCAAGTGGTGGTAGGAGGTAGAATAAACACAATACACACAAATGCATGTATGTGTGTGAACATGAGTGCATGTATGTGTATGTGTTTGTTATAAACGGCCGAGAAATAGTATGATGAATATTTATTAAACTATAACAAAATTCAAATATCATGACAAATTGTTTTATAACTTAAAGCATGTAAAGGTAATTCATATTTATTATATTTAATCATAAATAAATTACTTATATGTCTGCATTAATGCAAAATGAAAATGATCTTCTGAAACAATGCAGAAATTAAGCTAAGTCCTCAGGTAAGAGAAAATCTTTGTTAAATAATATTTAACGAAGATTTTCTTTCACTTGAGGATGTAGCTTAATTTCTAGTAGAGCAAGTCTGATTTGGCATAGTTTCTACAGTTAGATGCCCTTTCTAATGCCAACGACCTTACAAAGCATGCTGGGTGCTTTTACGTGACACCACATGGGCGTCTTTATGTGGCACCGGCACAAGTGCTTTTTACATGACACTGCCACAGGACTCTTGCAGGCCAGTCCTCTCCACCAGGGGGACTGGCCTCAACACTTATGCTTTGGAGCACGGGTCTTCTTGACTACGGCAGGGCGCCAGACATCTCAGTCCTTTGTCATCTCGTCTGAAAGGTTCAGCATCCTGAGGTTGTTCCTCAGTGCTTCATCCCTATCATCAATGTCTAAATAAGTACCAGTTGAGCACTGGTGTTGATGTAATCAACTCCACTACTCCTGGGTATAAGTGTAAAAAAGCTGCATCCTCTCTAACAAGCCATATTGAGCCAGTGTGACAGGGATGGCTCATAAATCAGTATGATCTCAAGCTCAAATTCATGGAAGGGAGGGAGGGAGGGAGGAGAGAAGGAAATTTACATGTCAGCAATTTTTATTTTTAGTTTTATTCTTATTTATGTTAGTTAAACATTAAACACTGGTGCACCAATGTTCCACTAGTTCAGTTGTTGTTGTTGGTGATGATGATGGTGACAATGACGATGATGTATTGGTACTAGCTGTGGCCAAGATAGAGTTAGGTTTTTCTTTACATAACTCGGAACCGAGCTTTCTCTTTGATTGGTGATAACGATGTACAGAAGTCTTTGCCGATGGCAACGGTGATGATGATACAGAAGACAATGATGAAAACAACAGTGGCAGTGAAAATGCAGGCAACAACAACAACAACAATGACAATGAAGCCGATGATGTTAATAGATGCCCTTGTTGTAATTTAGGTCAAGGTATTCCCAGATTCGCATTTGGTAAACAGAACTAGTATACTCTGATGATGATGATGTACCGGACATTTTCCTCATGGCAATGATGAAAACAATGGTGATGATGAAAAAAGATAACAAATTGATAATGATAACAATAGTGATGATGGAGGAGATGAGGATGATAACGGGGATGAAGATAATTATAACTTTAACAGTAATAGTAATGATAAAGTAGATAATAAAGATAACGATGACGACAATAACGATTTTATGATAATGATAACAATGGTGATGATAAAGCAGGTGATGAAAGCAACGATGGTGATGATGATGATGATGATAATGATAATAATTTGATGATATTGATAACAGTGGTGATGAAAATGATGTCGATGATGATGAAATGTTATTCTGGCATAAGTTCTTTCTTAGTATTAATTAAGTTCATTAAGTGAAAATGACCAGGCCTTTTCTAAATTGATGCCAGTCATGTGTGCAGTTAAATTGTCCATCATAATAGGATAATTATTTTGATGGCTAAAAATCACGGAAGACACCTTAAAAAAAAAACAAAACAAAAAAAACTTCATGCTAAAACAGTTCTGTGCAGCACCTTTAGCTAAGTAAACTGTATTACATAAAGAGAAATACAAGAATATGCACATATATATATACACACACACACACATGCATAGAGCTGGTACAGATTGAGATCACAATTTTTAATGAGGAAAATATTCCAGAAAGTATGTTAAATAAGCAAATCCTAAAAATCTTGGGAATTTCAATATTTTAAGACAAACGCTCATGCTCAGTTTTATCTCAAATGTTTGTACAGGAGTTCGCATCAATTATGTATGCCAAACTCAGTAAATATTTATTCAAAATTGATTAGCATGTGCTCTTAAGATGAATTGACAAACACACAAACAGAGAGAAAAAAAAATGAAAGAAAGGAAATAGGATGCTGGTAACATAAAAACATATTAATAACAAGCAAAGCAAAAAAAAAAAAAAAAAAAAAAAAAAAAAAAAAGAAAAAAAAAAGTCACAGAGATTTTTGATGAGTTCAAAGAGGTTTTAATGAATTATAAATACCACATCATGAAAGATTGTTTCAAAATGGAACTTCTAATTCAAATGTGTTATCCCCCCCCCCAACCTTCTATACATACTTGAAAGGCTTTTAGATATTATAGGAATGAATGAGAGGCTATGAAATGTTCATGTTTTTCATTGAGGAGGGTTTAGTATTGCATCACTATGTTCAGAGTTCAGATCCTGCAGGGATCAACTTTGACATGCACACTATACACACACACATATATATATATAGTCCTACTTAAACGTTCTGTTAGAACAAACTTTACTGTGGTATTTACTGTGAGAGAAAATTTCATACAGGCTTTTGGTGCAGAATGCACACTTGTTTGTTCATTTTTGTTAGCGGGGAGATAACTCCCCACCAACTCCAGTGTCAAGACCACCATATCACATGATTTTGATCTTCTTTGATTTCATCGGTGATGGACACTCAATCACTAGAGATAGCAGCGACTCAATTTTTCTTAATTGATCAATAGACCAATTGAGAAAACCTGTCAGTAACATACCAACAATGTCTACTGGCAACAGCTGTAGGTCAAATTTGTTGTAACAAAGGGAAAATAATGACCATTATTCATACCTTGCTTTTTATATATATATATATATATACACCCACACACACGAGAGAGGGAGAGAGAAAGAGAGAAACAGACTGACAGACACACACACACACTTAAAACCAGTTTGAATATATTTTAACTTAAAAGGGCATTTCATTGCAGTTTGTCATGGAGAAAAAATTCTTGTTCAAGATAAAAAGGTGTTAAACCACACAGCCAGCTCAGGATGCCCTCTACTAGACCCATGGGTGCATTTCAAACTCATTTGTTTGTTCTCCTTAGCACCAGATACTAAGACAGGTAACTCCTAATCCGATTAGGAAGCAAAAGCTTCCTTTATGGTAAATCAGTAAATATTAAATTGTTTTAACGACTTCTCATGTTAAGCAAAAATTTTTGCAGTAATTTGTCATTAGTAGTGTACCAGATGATGATGAATGTGTCACTATGAGCCAAAAACTATGTGGTTGCAAATCCAGCTTCTTAACAATGCAGTCACACCCACATGACTGTGTGATTATTACATTATTATAAGGCGGCGAGCTGACAGAAACGTTAGCACACCGGGCGAAATGCTTAGCGGTATTTCGTCTGCTGTTACGTTCTGAGTTCAAATTCCGCCGAGGTCGACTTTGCCTTTCATCCTTTCAGGGTCGATAAATTAAGTACCAGTGACGAACTGGGGTCGATGTAATCGACTTAATCCCTTTGTCTGTCCTTGTTTGTCCCCTCTATGTTTAGCCCCATGTGGGCAATAAAGAATTAAATAATTATTACATTATTATTTTTTAACTATTTCATTTTCCTCATGTTGTTGAAGCAACTGGAAAATGGGTTTTCCAGGGAAGCAGAAAAAAACTCTGATCTTTCATAATCTTTGAACATGTGACCTTACTGTTACTGTCAGAATGGAATAATGTGATTTTACAAATTACCAAAGACATGAGGTTTCGTGTATGAAAAGTTTGTGTAAAGTTTCGTAGGCAAACAGTTTTAAGAAGACTACATGGCGTAAATAGATTAGAAAGGATTAAGACAGAGATAAGAATTTAGGTGGGAGATTAAAACTTTGTTCACATTGCTGCTTTGTAGTACACTGGAATGAATTTCAGTTGATTCCATAAACATTGTATTAAGAATTTTTTTGAAGAACTATGTTATAAATTTATACCAAAGAAGTTGTTAAATGCCTCTGGGTCAACACTCTTATGAAACAAATACTAATTAAGTAGGTCAGAAATGGATAAATATCATGCCACCATAAAATATTAGTGGAAGGTTTTAATTCAAAACTTATGAAAACTTTTCTACTCTAGGCACAAGGTCCAAAATTTTGAGGGGGGGGGGCAGTCGATTAGATCAATCCTAGTACACAACTGGTACTTAATTTACCGACCCTGAAAGGATGAAAGGCAAAGTCGACCTTGGCGGAATTTGAACTCAGAACGTCAAAACTTATGAAAAAAGACATTTGTACTACAGAGCCAGACTCTTATTTTCTTTCTTTTTTTTAAAAATCATTTGTTATTTTCAAAATTAAATTGAAAGCTAAACAATATTGTTTAGAAAGAAACAAAGTAACAAAAGGTTTAAAAGGCTCCATACCAAAGTGACTGCAAGAAGCAGCATCCACTGTATTTGATAAATACAGTAGTGCAACACTCCACTGCTAGTTCTTGTGAGAAACGCAACACTGCTGGATTTGACATGTGCAAGCGGGAAGCAATCATCCTCTGTAAAATTCCTTTGCATACCAACCGTGCACTGCTATTCAATCAAAAGTTTATTGAAATCAAAGTGTCATCCTTCATCTCTTTCCCTTCAGTGTATTCACCTGTCCCTCTGACATGACACAGCATTCTAACAGATATTGTATTTTATCTCTTTCTTCTCTCCCTCTTCCCCCTCTCTCTCTCCCTCTGCCCCCCCTCTCTCATACATACACAAGGCACTGTTATAGTTAAGGTTACCATTATCCAGTCATAAAATTGTTTTTCATTTTAACCCAGTTCCCAGTGAGAAAAATCCTTACATATAGCAACCTTTTACTCTAAGTAATCACAATGCCCACTAGGGAAATACAGGGATTGCTGTGGTGATTGAAAAAAAAAAAGAGGAAAAAGCAACTTCTTTGGAAACAAATGTTATGGAGGTAAAGCCCTTGTTTCTTTACACTTCTGCCTGCCAAACCCCTCCAACTACGTGACAGTGAAGAATTTGATGGCTAACAGAGCGGAGAACACAGAAAAGAATCTGACCATTTTCTTCATGAAGTCTGAAAGTATTAAACCAGCAAATAACAAACAAGAAACACACTCATACACACATTTCATGAACTTTTGTATTTTTTGAATGATGAGCTAGGATAAGCCACAAATGGATTCAATCCATGAAGCACTATTGTTTGGCAAGCTATAGGCAAGAGACCATATCTTCACTTGTTTTTTTTTGTTTTTTTTAAATCTGAACAAGAAAGAAATACAGTTATCAGTCCAGCCATGAATGATAAACAAGTTATAGAAAAATTATCAGCCAACTGATAGATTTTTTTTCTTTTTCTTTTTTTAAACCTATGTTAATAAGAAAAGAGAAACAAATGTAATAAACAAACATGCTCATTTATCTATGTTTAAATATAATAAATTGATATTAAATACAGACATTTATATACGTGTGTGTGTACGGAAGCGTTTGCACACACATTACATATACACATACAAGAGATACATATGTTCACTCTCCAACATAGGATATTGATGGTTTCTCATCTAATATCTCTAAAATATCTGGAGACATCAATTAACTTGTACAACAACTATAATGAGAAATACAGAATCAGATATGCACACACATATATATATATACACACAGCCAAACTGGGTGGGTGTATGAAAGAAGTGTGTGGTTTGCATGTGTGTGTATGTATGTATGTACATACATACATGTATGCATGTATGGATATATATACACACACACATATATATATATATATATATATATATATATATACACACACACAGATATGACCTGCTGAGCAAGTCTAGCTCAAACTGCCAAAGCAAATACAACAGGGGGCAGAGAAACAGCAGGGAAACAATGACAACAGTGAATACTGGATTTATGTGTTGTTTGTCTGCTTATACACATGCATGCATACATGCGTGTTATGTGTGTGTGTGTGTGTGTTTGTGTGTAATGTATCTTTTCAAAAATTGACCCATTAAGGCTCTAATTACATAAAGCAGGAAAATGGAAGTGGCTTCTGTAAAGCAATCATTACTTACAACACAGAAAAGGATCTTGAAATGTGTGTTTGTGTTTGTGTGTGTGTGTGTGTGTGAAACTGAATTAATATGGCCACACCTAAAAACGTTAAGATACGTCAACTTAATCTTGAATAGTGTGTAAAGATAAGCATCATTAGTAGGTTAATGGAAATCAATTAGTCCACTACTGACAGATCAAACAAACGCTGCAAACGTTATTGACCAAGAATTTTCTTACTTATTAAGCAATTGTTTAATGATTGGAGAAGACATCTATGAAGTAAATCATGCAGAAAAATGTATCAGGCGTTTATATGAAGGGATATAAATTGTTTGTTTTAACACGTAGCTTATGGCCAAATAAAGTTGCAGCATCAAAAGACAAAAAACAAAAAAAAAATCAAAAGGAAAAAAAAAACACTGTGACAGCAAAAGTATATGCCTTTATTTATTTCAGTTTTGCCAAATGATAAATAAACACACACTCCAAAACATATCGGTCATCCCGCCCACCCCACAAAAAAAAAAAAGTCCTAAAAAGAGAGAGAAATATCTAAGAAGTCAGTGCCCAAATAACCAAATAGTGCTGGAGAAATGTACTGAAACATATGTAATTCTTAAAAGAATGGGGAATTTTAGAGAATTATGTGGGAGCGTCAGAAATCGTAACTGTGCTTTTCTAAGTAAGAGAAGGGAAAGTACGGAAGTACTGAGTGCGATGAATTTTTGGTGTGAGATTTTATGGTAAAGATAGGCTGATAAGGGGCAATTGGTTACCTGAGATCTTCTGATTATTCACAAAGACACCATTCAAGCTGTCATCATATAATCGATGGATGTTCCCAGGCTGACGGACAACCCTGGCATGATTTCGAGAGATGTAACTGCTCTGGATGAAGTTACTTGAATCTATGACGTAATCCACCTGGTTTGGGTTTCTACCAATCATGTAAGTCACTTTATGAAAGCTGGAAAGAAAAAATACAAAAAAAAGACCCTACTTATAATTATGTTTTGTTGGGCATTTTTGTTTATCATTATTATTATTACTATTATTATTATTATTATTATTATTAGTAGTAGTAGTAGTAGTAGTAGTAGTAGTAGTTTTTCTCCTTTCAGTTTTGTTTCCATTTCTTGCCGAGTGCCTTCCCAACACCTAGGGCAAAGAACCTCACTGCATTCACTGATAGGCCATTAAACTAAATACACCAGATTGTTCATTTTCAAAATGAAATGAAGTTATGTGAAAAAAAAACAAAAAAAAAAACAACAAAAAACAAATTAAAATACATGGGAAGTAATCACTCGCACAATGAAAATGCTCTTCTCAATACATGTGACGGACCAGTTAAAACAATCTTTTGCACTTCTTGCAACTATTATTATTATTATTATTATTATTATTATTATCATTATTTATATTTCTTCCCTTCTTATATAACATATTTTTAATAAATTTCTCCACATTTATGCCAATGATTAATTAAGCCAGGGCCTAGAGCAAAAGTGAATTGTCAGCTTCTGAAGGATACAATAAAATTTGCTTCAAGCATTTTCATAGTTGTACTAATATAACTATATCTCTATTAAACAAAACAAAAAAGAGACCCCCCTCCCACCAAAGAAGAAAAAAAAAAAAGAAACAATATTAAGACATATAGCCCCGCAATTTTTTAATGGAGTAAACAGTTGGGCACCTGAGTGCTTGCAGTTATCAGACTACATAAAGATTATTTCTTTACCCTAATTATTTTGTTAATGCTATTGTTTGAACCATCACCAACCATCCCTATCATTGTTACCAGTTTAACGCTCCCCACCTCCTCATCCTTTTTTTTTTTTATGGGTTCGCTATGTTTGCTAATTACATTCTCCTTTTTCAGCTCTTAGTTGTTTTCCCATAAGTTAGGACTAGACTAAATCTGTGCCAGAAAGAATTGGGGATGAAATTAATTACATACAGGCACAGATGGGGACATGTGGTTGAGAAGCGTGCTTCCCAAGCATGTGGTATTTGATTCAATCCTACTGCATGGCACCTTGGGCAAGTGTCTTCTACCATAGCCTCAGACAAACTTAAGCATTGTTAATAGATTTAAAAGACGGAAATTGAAGGAAGTCCATCCTGTGTGTGTGTGTGTGTGTGTGACGCGTGCATGAATTTGTGTATAACTGTGTCTCGATATCTTGTAAATGAGTGCCACCATCATTCAAATGAGGTTGTTGATTATCAGACTTTGGTGAACAAGTCTAACTATGGGAAAATATTACCTTGCTTGGAAACAGGCAAGGGTTGGTGACAAGAAGTGTATCTGGCCATAAAAAAATCTACCTCAACAAATTGTGTCCAACCCATGCAAACATGTGAAAATAACCATTAAACAAGGATGAAAAACAGATGATTTTAATTTTGAACTTCTCTCCACCTAAATATTTCTTTATTTTTCATTTTTGTTTCGAAATATTAAATGCTAAAACTGCTTTAATTCCAAATAATGGATAATGAGGTTACAGGGTCCGAAATTAAAACCCAAACGAAAGTTTAAAATAAATAAGTGACTGGATGAAAGTGAAAATATTTTATGGAGATTAAAATTTTTGTTGGAAACAGAGTAGAGGTTCAAAAATTGTTTGAAGTTCAATAGTGGTTCATAAAAAAAATTAAAAAATAAATCTTTGAAACATGATTAATTTGATTTGTTTCATTTCCCACTTCACTCATTCCGATTTTATAAAAATCATCTCAATTTCATACAGTAAACTTCAAAACATGAATAGAAAGAGTGAAGGGTGGACCGAAATTTTCATCCATCAAACCCAGTATTTAATATTTTATTCCAATCTACAAGTTATATATATACA
>NC_069000.1:10150059-10153705 GCF_001194135.2 Octopus bimaculoides
ACAATAAGATATTATAATGATATGTTAATATTTTAAGATATATTAAACACAATATAATATAGGTGGCTCATTAGCAATTAAAAAACCAAAAAGGAATTAATAAATGCGGGTGCAAAATAGCACCGGTGATTGCTAGAAATGAGAGTCGAAATTTTACTCGGAAAGCCAAACAACGTTTCGGCTGATATACCCTCCAGCCTTCTTCAGGTGCCTTGGGGAAATTTCGAACCTAGGTTCTCATTCCTAAGGTATTTTCCCCCAGAAGGCTGGAGGATATATCAGCCGAAACGTTGTGTTAACAACAAACAAGATGAGGACAAATATCCATTGAATGTAAATAATGCACATAATTTCTCATCTCTTAAATATAGAACTGTATCGTAAAGTTTGTTGACAAGAAAATAGTGGCTTCAAATTCTAGCACAAAGCCAGCAATTTCAAGGAGCCAGAGGAATCAGTTACGTTGACTCAACTGGTACTTAATTTATCAACTCTGGAAGGATGAATGGCAAAGTTGACCTCAGCAGAATTTGAACTCAGAATACAAAGAAGTATGACATGCCACCAAGCATTTTGCCTGCCATGCTGACGATACACCATTGACAAGTTTAAATCACAAAATCTCTTACATTTTTTCTCTTTCCCCCACCACACATACACACACACATAGTCAAGTATAGAAAACTATAAAGCTGCTGAAGTTATAAAAATTAATTGTAAGGGTCTTTTTTCTTTTTTGAACAAAAATAAGTAAAAAACAGAAACCCAAACAGAAACAAAAATAACAACAACAACAACACTTATCACTCAAATAATAATAATCATAATAATAATAATAATAATGCCACAAGAGTTCATGAAAAGCTTGAAGACAATACAGGACAATGCACTGTGTGATAACAAAAAAAAAAGTAAACAAAAGAACAAATAATTTGAACAAAGAAAATTTCCCCCCAAAGTGGGATGACCTCCAAAGACTACTCCTAGAAATCCAACGAAAACCACAGCAACCCTGACCACCGGGGCAAGTGCCCTATCCAACCTGCCCTTCTCCAATCTACAGGCACACGCTCAGAGCAGGCCCTTTCACTTAGACCATGCTTGTCACTCTCATCTACCAGTAAACAATTTTGCTGGAGAAGAAGTGCAAAAAAACATGTTTAACATAAATTTGACTTCAGAATGTTTTAGTGCATATGTACGTACGTGTGTATGCGTGTGTGTATATATACGCATAATGTAATATTTTTGATAGGTTTCGTCTCAAATTTGTTCCGTTACCATGGTCAACTTTGGAACAGATATGGCATAATGTTTCAATAATTTATAACGATATGCTATAAATATTACATATATTTTAACAGTCTAAGGTTTTGTGACCAACAAAAACAGTGCAAGACATTGAATATTTAATGCCTTACAAGTACCCTCTTCCAGACGAAGGAATGCCAGCAATGCCCATTTTACATTTTTCTAAAATAAATTAAGCTTTAAAAAATGTGAAGTTAATAGAAAACAGAGAAACCTTAAAATTCATTTAGAAAATTTCAGTTGTGGAAAATACAGTTTTCTGTTAAGTGTTTACAATTCTATTTTTCTTTACTTTATATATAACAAACTTTTTTTTTTCTTTTAATGTCTGCAATCTACTTTATTGAAGAAAATACAGAAAAATGCACAATATTTTAACACTATTCAAAACAAAAAAATTTGAATTCAAAATAAAAAAATTAAAAACATTATTCGCAAATTTTTAAAAGCCATTCACACCATATATTTGTAATTGAAGAATAAAAATATATTTAAAAGCAAAAAAAAAAATTTAAAAAAAAAACGTAGATTGATAAACCACGTAAAAGGAGAGAAAATTTTATAATTTATAGAAGGACTTTAATGTCTTAATTTTTTTATAATTGTATTTTCCCTGTTATATCTACAAACATTTGCAATTTCCAGAGCTCTCTTATTTTCCAAGTTTTTAAAAATGGAAATAAAATTATACACAGACAGAATATTGTTTTATTCTGTTTTCAATAAAAACAAATGACATATTTTAATTCTAGGGTAAATATTCCGAATATATTTACATTGCTTAAAAGCTGTTTTCCAAAAGGAAAAAGAAATTACTGTCAAATAATGTAAACATTATTAATTATTATCATCATCATTATAAATTATTAATTATAATTTACTACTACTACTACTATTAATATTATTATTATTAATTACTATTATTAAAGTGGAAAGCTGGTAGAATCATTAGCATGCCAGGCAAAACGCTTAGCAGTATTTCGTCTGCTGCTACGTTCTGAGTTCAAATTCCACTGAAGTCGACTTTGCCTTTCATTCCTTTGGAATCGATAAATTAAGTACCATCGACTATACCCCTCCTCCAAATTTCAGGCATTGTGCCTATAATAGAAAGAATTATTATTTATTATTATTATTATTATTGATAATTTGACTTAGGCTCCTTCTTATCATTCCTGGTAGAATTAATGTGGGTAGCAGGTTACAACTGTAACCTTAGGTATCCACAAGCTTTCAGATAGTCTTTCAAGTGCTTAAAACATTCCTGTCATTATTATTTGCAGGTTATCTGCTAGTGAAAACAATTGGAAACATCTAAGAGATACTTAATGGGAGGAAGTAAAAGAGAAAAAGCAAGAGTTTATAAAGTGTATTGTTTACTAAACATGTCCTGTGACACCTACTGCACACACGTGCATACACAAATACATACAGATGCAGAATGGGAGTCATTAACCACTTCTGGTTGCTATTCTGGAAACTGAGCAATGCTACAAAACCGATGCCTGGTGTCAAGTTTAAATCACACCAAGATTAATTTTGCCTTCTCTCTCAATGGAATAGAAAATAAAAGGGAATACCAGTAAAACACTACTGTTATTCCTGTTCGTTTAACCATTTTAGTCAGACGAGGAAAGGAAGCGCTCTTGACCTTTTCACAGAGCATCCATAAATGGTGAGCAGCGGTCAGTTATCTTCAAACCAGACAGAGAAAGATAGATAGTAAGCGTGGGTGGGCTGAATGTTTGTGATAGAGACGGCACCGTTAAATTCACAATGAAATCAAAGGTGGTGATGTTAAAACTGGTTCATGGTTAAATACATCACCCCGATAACTGAGAGCATCCTTTCCACTAAAGGACGCCAAACGCAGCAAGATTTCAATTCAGAATGTAAAGGGATTGCAAGGAAATACTGTAAGATATTTTGCATGTTATTCTATTGATTCTGCCAAAAGAGCAACAGTAGCATTACATAAATACTTTGAATACTATTTATCTTAAAACACTGTCTCTTCCGATAACAATAGCTACTGACATGAGTATGGAACTTGGGATTTCCAAATGTAAAACAAAATAAATGAATAAATAAATAAATCTCGAGTCCATACTTCATCTATTCATCTAAGAGGTTCACATATAAATCATTTAGTATCGTCGCATTCAGATAAGACAGAAAATATTACTTATAATAAATAAATGTTTTTGGCTTTCATTTTTAAAACGTTTTACATCAATAACTTTTATCTTCCTTTTTATTTCTTTGGAAATACGAGATAAAAGAGAAAAAAAAAACAACTCCAGAAGTTAATATGCAATATATATATATATATATA
>NC_069000.1:10155087-10164070 GCF_001194135.2 Octopus bimaculoides
ATATATATATATATATATATATATAATATATATCTGTATCAATATATATATATGTGTGTGTATATGTATCTGTATCAATATATATATATACATATCATTCCCCACCAACAGCCTATTTAATTAATATAGATGAGTAAGAAACACTTTGGAGAGAGATAAAGTCTGCATGGAGTAATGAAAGAATAATGAGTTATGGAAAAGATATGAAGGGGAAAATTAAAGAGAAGCAATTTAAAAATGTTAAGCAATGGACATAAAATTTCATATCACTGAATCAAGGAATGGGTATCCAGAAATTATTATGAAATCACCAATTATTGCAGCATGCAGTGGCACCATTAAAAATGTAAAACTTCCATTTAATGATAATGTATGGATTCTATCAGAGAAACAGTAATACTCATTGAATTTCAAACGAGATATTCCAAACATCGTTAGGGTTATGTATAGTAGAAGAATATGGTTTTCTGTCATGCCAGAATCTAAACTAAATATTATTTTTTTTTTTTGTTTTGTTTTCTTTTGTTCCACCCAGTAAATAGGATACAGAGTAACACAAGTTGCTCCTGGAACAAGAATTAACAGACCAAATGCGACTTGGTTTACTAACAACTGAACACTTGACGACACTAAGTAGATGAGTCTGTGGGGATTTATATAATTGGAATTATATCAAATAAATGAATTAGTTTAGCACACACACACATGCATGAACACACACTCTTTCTCCCTGTCTGTCTATGTCTCTTTACGTTTCACTCAATCCATCTGCTTCTCTATCTGTTTCTCACAAATAAATAACATTATGACAATTATGTTCGTGCTAAGTTTTGCCAACAATTGAAGAAACTGTCTGGAATGAGATGATTCTAAAAGAAATATAATTACTAAAAGACATACAATGAAATACACCATACTGTACTGATGTGTCACTATGCAGCATAGTATATTGGTGTATGCATCTACTACTGTATGGGAAAATATAGCACAGTCTATTGTTTTCCGTCAATGTAAAAATGAAACACACTAAATTATAGTGCATTTCACTACTGTACTCTGATGCCAACCCTTGCCTGTTTTCCAAGTAAGGGATACATCATTCCACAGTGCTTTGTACACCCACCAGTGCTTGATAAGTGGTGTTGGTTTGTTTACATCTGTATGACTTAGTGGTTTGGCAAAGACCAATAGAATAAATACTAGGCTTAAAAGAAATAACTATTGGAGCTGATTTGTTTGGAAGGCAAAATGCTTTGATGTGCCCCAGCAAGGCCACAGTCTAATGGCTGAACCAAGCAAAAGACAGAAGCCATTGCAACTATCAAACAAGCAACTTCAGACATCAACACACATGTGAACACATGCAGATATGATGGTCTTCTTTCAATTTTTGCCTATCAAACCCACTCAAAAGGCTTCGGTTGATCTGGAGATATAGCAGAAAGACACCTGCACAGAGTGCTGTACAGTGAGACAGAGAGTTTATTGAAGTCAATTTCCTACAGCCAGATGCCCTTCGTGTTACCAAGCCATAACTGTTTCCCCAGGATACTGCAAATGAATGACATTCATTTACAACAATCAAAAGACGTCAAAACAAGGAGACACAAGTACATACAAACATTATGTATATATATGAGTGTGTGTGTGTGAATATGTGTACACACACACACACACACACACAATACGCACATATATCTACATACATATACACATACATATGCAGCAGAAACACATATCAAGACTAAAATCTGATGTGAATGTTAAGTGAAGAATACTGTAAAAAAACCAATTTCGAACATGCATAATTCTCAATTCTTTTTTATGATGTCAAGCGAGCACGCGTGTGTGTGTGTTTTCACATGCAAATGTATGAATGGATCGATGGATGGATGGCCTTCTTTCAATTTCCATTCAACCAAATCTGTTTCTAAAGCTTTGGTCAGCCAGTGGTTATAGTAGAAGGCCCTCGCTCAAGGTGCCACTCAACAGAACTGAACCTTAAACCATGTGATTGGGAAGAGAGCTTCTTCACCATTCTTCATTCTTCACCACATGGCCATAGCCAGGAACACCGTGGGAGCATGATGACAGGTGGCCTGTAACATTTTGATTCCAAAAGACCAGCTTTGTTATACATTGCCATCATAATGTGTCTGCTCTCAGAATTACATTACTGGTACAAATGTCAATGGAATCCTCAGCTACTTACGTTATAGAACAGAATAAGAAGGTACTTCATTCATACAACTGAAATATATATATATATAACTGAAATTACTATTTTAAATAACCATACATATAGCATACATATGTTTCTGTGTGTGCACAAGCTCATATACACACACACACACACACACACACACACCCACATCTTATTTTCTTTTTGATTCAATATTTTGCGTAGACGTATTCATATATGGATGTCTTAACTTAGTGCTAGCTCTAAATTCCACAGACAATCCATAATTTATCACTTAAACACACACACAAACACACACACACACATTTGCATTAATATTTAGCAGAAGCAACACAGTGATTCAAGGGCCAAGAATATCAAGTGTTAGTACTTATCAAGGTGGTAAGTGCAAATGTACGAAACTCACGGCCCTTGAGTCACTCTGTTGGTTCTACGAAATATTAATAATAAAAATAAAATATGTATATTAATGTTTCGAGTTCTATTTCTCTTGTTTGCATCGCCAAACCAATATATATATATATCCACACACATACTCACAAATTACATATGTATACATTTATATGTATACTCATAAATGTACAATAAAATGCAATTTTATTTACAGCATATGTCTCTATAGAGTAAATATATAAATTACACACACACACACACATACACACACAAGTCCTCCTCATCATATGGCAAGTAGCTTTGGAAGTATACTTTTGTTCACCATGGGTAATATTGGTGAAAAGTGGCTTATACATAATAATTACTATTTAACTTTTATTAAATTTTTTGATACTTATATACAAAATGATGAAATGAATATCATTTTTCAAATGAAGCAAATTTATTACCCTAAAATAAAATTGAATAAAATAAATTTCTCATTTGTATATTTGTAATAAATATGTTATTATTTTTCAACATTATATCAACAGAATCACAATCTACTCAGTAAAATTTTATTAAAAGTATATTTTTAGGAGCCCCAGGAAGACATGGGATGAGGTTGTGAAGCATGACCTTTGAATGTTGGGCCTCACAGAGGCAATGACAAAAGACCGTGACCTCTGGAGGTATGCTGTGACTGAGAAGACCCGGCAAATAAAGTGAGTCCACAGCTGTAATCTACACCAGTGTTGCATAACCAGCCCACTCAAAAGTACCTTTGTTTATGTTATTCCATGTTCTTTCATTCCAATTCCTTGGAAAATTTTGAAGGCTTTCTGTATCTGTATATAAAATAAACTAAAGAACATTTCCTTCATTTTTTTTTTGTTTTTTTTTTTTTGTTTCTAACCTTATAGTACTAATATACAATTAACAAAGTAGCTAATTAGAAAATCTCAGTAAGAGTTGAATGTAGTAACTATACTGAGAAGTTATGTTTGTCACCACTTTTACATGGCTGTTCCATAGGAGCTAACGTTACTACCACTGATGCAATCTGCACCCAATATATATTGCAAGCAAGGGAGCAAACTCCTACCATCTTCTAGCAACTTGATAGTGTCCACCACTGAGGATGGGCAAAAATAGCCTGAAACCAGCCTGTCTGGTGGTCCTGTCAAGTCACTAGAAGATAGTAAAGGCTTGCTCCCCCTGCTTGCAATATATATCAGGTGTAGATTGCATCAATATTCAGCTAGAAGAGGTACCCTCTTGGGGTTGAAAATGGTAGCAATGGCAGTTTGTATGGAACAGTCATGTTGAAGCGGCAACAAATATTACTTTGCAATATACAATTCCTTACACTCCAAAATATACACACGTACACAAAAAACATCAAAACTAATATGCAAATTGACAACTCATTTCGAAATACACAGGTGCTTATGTGTGTGTGTGTGTGTGTGTGTGTGTGTGTAATAATAATAATAATAATAATGATAATGATGATGATGATGATGATTCTAGGATGGAATTTCTAAACATTTAATGCATCGCTATGTGCATTTCCACAAATCACATGACTTTAACAACAGAGTCCATATCCTTGGGATGAGTACAGTATAGCTATTGTTATTATTATTATTATATTTATCCTACCTTACATTGGTACAACCATGATGCAACCCCATAAAACTGACTCACTAGTCAGTATCATCAGACAACAGCCGACATAATGACATAGGGGCTTTATTTGCAAACTCTTAACGTTTCCATAAACGAATTAAAAAGATATATATATATGCATGTACATGAGCACTCAGGTTGGGCAAATATTAATAATCTTTTGGATATTTCCCTGAGATAAAAATATAACTAACTCCCCGCCGTCTCTATTTCTCTCCTTCCCTCCATTTCTGTCATGCCCACACTTTGCATGCATCCAGTTAAAGTGTAATCGAGTAGCAACACTTAGAATGTGAACTGTGAGAGTTCAAGCAGGAAGGAAAGACAGTAACTGGCAAGTCATTAACCCTTCAGCATTTAGATTTACTCTGTCAAATGTAATGCTTGTTTATTCACATTGTTTTGAATTAATCAGGCATCATCTCGCAGCTTTGATATTTTGATGATGTGACTGTTCATTTCTAGAATGATGCTGTAAAGGTGGTATGAGAAGCCAGAGCTGGTCAGTGTTAACATAAAACAGGTAAAAACATTTCAGCTTGGTATGGTTGGTTGACCCCTTTAAGCATTTCAAATCAACCCTATCAGTTGTAATGCTTATATACTCTTTACTCTTTTATTTGTTTCAGTCATTTGACTGCGGCCATGCTGGAGCACTGCTTTTAACCAAACAAATTGACCCCAGGACTTATTCTTTGTAAGTCTAGTACTTATTCTATCGGTCTCTTTTGCCAAACCGCTAAGTTACGGGGACGTAAACACACCAGCATCGGTTGTCAAGCGATGTTGGGGGGGGGGGACAAACACAGGCACACACATACATATACATATATATGACAGGCTTCTTTCAGTTTCCGTGAACCCGGAATAGCAGTTGATTCCACATAATTGCATAACCCAGTTGTTACTTGCATAAATTTTCAAAAACACTGAACATATACGCATATACATACAAGCACACACACACACACACACACACATGCAGCAGATATTTTGCAAAATGTACAAAAGTCAACAGTAAGGTTTACAACAAAAGAGCAAGAAGAAGAAGAAAAAGAAGAAGAAAAGAAACAGTTACACAAAAGAACCAATGCATTCACACACACACAGACACATTCACGCCATCTTAACCCTTTGCCTGCAAAGTACTGGATTACCAGCTCTTACACAGATCTATTGTGCACTATTTATTTTATCCCCAAAATTTCAGATGGTTTCAAATAGAAAACAAAAAAAAAACAACTTATTTTCACACATATTTTTTAGATGTGCGATTATATTTTTCCCCCATCTCATCCGCCATTCGATTTTATCTATAATTTCCTGCAATTCTGATCAATATCAAGATCAAAATATGTTTAAATTTATAAAATATGTTTACATTTATCGAACTTATCAATATTGTCTGGTTTCAAGTGTGTTACTTCAATATCCAGTAAAATTTTGTATAAATTGCAAGTGCTAAATATTTCTCAGTTTCGTTTATCAGATATCATTTAAAAACAAAACAAAAAAAAAAAACAACCTTTGAAGCGTTTTTCCTTTTAAAAAAGCTGGGATAAAAAATTTTGCTCAAAATATGAATCATTTCAGCTTGGACTTGACTTTTTCATGTGTACATAGTAATTTGTTATAACAAATGTTAAGTACACAGAAGTCTATGGAGTAAATTGGAGTAAATTGCCCAGCAAGTGAAAGACATGTGGATCAACTCCCATGATAGGATCTGTTTCATTTTTCTCATCTTAGACTTATAAATGTATTTATATATAATTTATTTATAAAATCTTAAAACCATTTACAATGTAGTTTTTACATACACACACACACACAAATAAATAAATAAATAAATATATATATATATATATATATATATATATATATATATATACTAATTATGATGTAATTATTGATAATCAGTTCAGGGGAATAAAACATGGTTCTGCAAATTTTACTATAACAAACAGACATAGGTCACTAGACAAGCAGAAATATCTCACAAGCTAGCAGCTAGTAATGGCAGCAGATGGAAATACTAACTACTCTGGCAGGACTTTCCCACATTGCTGCTACTGCTGCTGCTGCTGACAGCAGGCTAAGAGATACAAAGAAAAGTTAAATAATAATAATAATAATAATAATAATAATAATAATAATAATAATAATAATGATAATAATAAAACAAATCAACAGCAACAACCGAAAAAAAAAAAGAAGTCAAATAAGGACAAGACATGGATCAGAACTAAAGGTTTTACCTGTGTTGTTTATCAGTATCTTTTAATTACTGACTCCACTCTATCACTATGTTTGTTGTTTGCTGCTCTGAAAGAGAAAACAAGTAGGGATGCTGGCACAGGCTGAGCGAGTGTGTGTGTGTGTGTGTGTGTGTGTGTGTGTGCGTGGATGTAGTGTGGTGAGGTGTGGCGTGTGGGTCAGATTCAATAGAAGTAAAAAAAAAAAAAAAATTACAAACAGACAATGAATGAACAAATCGATGAGTTGTTGTCACAACTAAGAAAAGTAGGGAAGAAGAATGTAGAAAGAAATAACAAAACAAACAAACAAACAAACAAACACAAAGGTAAAGGAAAAAGGACAGAGTATGTTCGTTATGTGAACCAACTAATTATGTTTGATATCATGGTTGTATGTACCTTTATGAATTAACTGCTAAAGATTTTTAAAAAAATGTCAATGATGTTAGAGACATTATAAGTACCAATTAAAGACAGGGAGAAAATAACAAGAGGCTCTCCAAAAATTGAAACTGGCAGACCCCTTCACTAACAGAAATTGAACCCCCATATCTATCATTTACTAGGTGAATATTACCTGCTAACTTAAGCCCTTGGCTCTGAATGGAGCATAGGTCATTGATCACTCTTCTCCACTGTTCTCTACTTTGGGTTGTACTTTCTGCTCTTTTCCCGGGTCTTGTTTGGTTTGCATCATCATCAGTGTTTCTGTAATTTTGCTATTTGCTAAGTAGAGATGTTGGTCCTATGCAAACTGATTTTCCCCTCGGCGAAGAAGTGGTCCATATAAGTCTGGCCTCTATCCTTTGACCTATCCATTATAAGAATCCTTGCCAAGTGCTTATACTCCACAGGCATAGCTTTGGGAGTCACTGGAGCACACAAACCATCACACTGGAGCAGGTGAATATGGAATAAGTTAAAACGGTTGAAAAAATTTAGAGTCTTTGATATGAGGCAGAGAATTATCAGATTCAATTGAGTTGCGATTGAATCATGAGAACTTCAAAGAATTTGTTCTGATTCTATGTCCTTTTGAGAGTCAGCTTCACTTTTCATCCTTAGGGGTTGATAAAAAGAAAATACCCAACAAAGACAGTGGATTGGCAGGAATTCAAGAACATTGGATCAGATACATTATAGTATTACTTTTGGTTCTCTGCATTCCGAGTTCAAATTCCACTTTGGTACAGTAACAGTAGCTTCACCAACCCACAGACTTAGTGAGGTGAGTAAAGCAAACACTTGAATTAAAAATCCAGCACTAAACATATGGTGCTGGACAGAGTCTCAAGAGAGGAGTTCCTACAAATGGAAGAGACATCTGCCCTGGTGAATGAACGAGTAGGAAGGAGATGAAAAGACAGGTGCTCAGCAGCATAAATCAGCAACATGGTCATCTGGCAGACAACACAGATGTAGTACAAGTTATGTGAGTAGATTTGTTCAGCTTTTCTAACATGCTAATATCATGCCAAACCTTGTTTTACATTTGACTCCTAAACATTAATTTTAACTATCAATAATAAACTCTTCTCTCTGTGCTAAAACCAGTAAACAAATCTCTGAAACTACATTCTCCTAGCTCTAAAAAAATAAGCACATAATGGATACAATGTAATCTTAGAATTAGTGATGGCTGAAAAGCTTCTGGAGTTAAGTTCGACAACGACGACGACAACACCAACATCAACGACTGATATGGAGATATCGTTTTCAGAATCATTATCAATCTTTAATTACCATGTTATTGACTTGAAAGGAATTTTTCTTTAGATTTGAATCATAAGCCTGTATGTTTATTTTCCACAGCACAAGAGAAAATGGTGGGGTACAGGTAAATCTTCAGTTAAATCCAGCTCAGTGGGGTCTGATTCGCAGAACTGTGTGTGTTTATCATATCAGCGATGGAGAGAAGGATGGTTAGACCAGAACATCTAAAGAATTTGGAGGAAGTAAAGTTTTTGGTAGTTTAAAGTTGTTGGATTGATGTTCTGTCACCAAATTGATTCAAGCAATTATGGTGATACTAATTCCTACAGCAGCTAATCACGATGATAAAACAGCAATAGAACCAGTTAAATCTGGTTTAACATCTAACCAGATTTGAAGCTGGAAGATCAGTGTTGCTTTGAGCTTTCTTTGGATTCTATAGACTATCTGATTTAGTAATCTAACCAATGTAATGTCAACTGCAGCAAGGGAAACGATTGAAAATGGAGAGGGATTTGTAACAGCTGAAACTACATTAGTGGCAGTTCAAAATATTTAGTAATGACCATTAAGCTCTGAGTCCAAATTTCCTCACCAGGGACAATTTTGCTTTTCACTCTTCTGAGGATCAATAAAATTAGAACCTGTTAAATGCTAGAGTTTCATCATTGGATAACAACCACAACTTAGAGATAAGGAATGAGATATATGGTGCATTGCTGTACTCAAGAAAACCCACCCACCC
>NC_069000.1:10164151-10169320 GCF_001194135.2 Octopus bimaculoides
TAAAAAGCACTGGTGAATGTGTCATGCAGGGCCACATGAAAAGTACTGTGCTGGTGCCACATAAAAAGCACCAGAGTTGGTTCCACGTAAAAAGTACTCAGTACTCTCTGTAAAGTGGTTGGCATTAGGAAAGGCATACTAAGCCAAAACGGACTATGGAACCTGATGCAGATCTTGGCCTTGCCAGCTCCTGTCAAACTGTCCAACCCATACCAGCAAGGAAAAACAGATGTAAATTGAAGATGATTTAATCAACTGTGCTCCCTGTAGGAAATGTGTGGCCTTGTGTCGAAATTAGATATGAATAATTATTGATGGATTGACAAGATTATTAAAGCAATGGAAAAGATGTTATGGCTCTGAACATTACGAGTTCAAATCTTGCTAGAATAGACTTAAGCCTCTCATTCTTTAATGATGGTTGATAAAACAAGTACAGAGAGGAGGAGAGATACTGGCAACAACAAAGAACGACAACAGCTGGCCAGACTGCAGCAACCACAACCGACTCTGATATTCACATGTGGCTGATATTTGCCCCAGCAAGAGAAATCAATCCTTGGATTTAAGGGACAAGCCAACGATGACGACAACAGCTCTGTAATTTAAGAGATGGTTAAGTCCAACTGTGTGCGTGCGTGGAGAGATGGGAAAGATTTGTCAATTCAAATCAACCTCAATGTTTGACTGGCACTTGTACATCAAGCACATGTGGATTGGATGAAAAGTAAAGCCGACATCAGCAGGATTTGAACTCAGAAACAGCTGTAAATGTATCTTGCAAGGTAATTCTTGTCCAACATTCTAATAATTCTGCCAACCCATTGCCAAACTACAAAATCAGATTATGAACATATATACATACACAAAAACACACTTATTTGCCCATTTTACCTCTCGTTTTTTTTTCTTTTTTGCTTTCATCTTTCTTTAAATATGATTTTAAACTTTACGGTCTTTCAGTGAAAAAAAGTAACAAGTTTTAATAACTTTTCAGCTTCAAAGTAACTTTTATTCATCTCGAGACATTATTACTGAGCAACAAAAGAAATAACATAAGTAGAATATACTAGCATCAGCTATTTGCTTGTCGAAAGAGAGAGAGAATTCTGGTATATGTAGAGAGTGGGATGAAAACAGATGAAACTGCCAAAAACGAGAGAGAGAGAGAGAGAAAGAGGGAGAAAGAAGAGATTTGCAAGAAAAGAGAAGAAAAAAGGAAAAAAGACAAGTATTTAAAAGCAAACCGACAGAAGAAATTAGCAAGGACAGAGGCAGCTGGAGAGAAATAATACTTCCAAACCAATGCATGTTATGAGACTTGTGGTGGTGTGAGGGGAAATGAATTTGGATATATGCGGACATGGGTGGAAAAGATGTTTAGAAGATATACTTTGTAGAAAACAGAAAATTCTGGAAACAACTACAGTGTGGATATATGCAAGCTACACCCACACAAACGCACACTTTGTATTAAAAAAACTGCACCTAGACAAACAGAAGTCATCATGAATGAAGTGCTTCTGCATGAAACATGTACTGAAGGAGCAGCAGACAACGAAACAACAATGACTTTGAACATCGACACAAAGCCACACATTTGAATGTTTGGAGAGAGAGAGAGAGCATGGTTGTGTTTTATCTTTAATTTTGTATCAGTCATTAGACTGCGGTGGCCACAATGGAGAACCACCTTGAGGAATTTTTAGTCAAATGGATTAACACTCAGTACTTCGTATTTTTTTTTTTTATAAATAAAACTAGTACTTATTCTGTTGGTCTCTTTTGGAATAAATGCACCAACACTGTCTGTCAAGCAGTGGTGGGGGACAAATACTAAAAGACACACACACATATATGTATGTATAACAACAGGCTTCTTTCAGTTTCTATCGGCCAAATCGACTCACAAGGCTTTGGTGATTCTGAAGCTATAGTAGAAGACATTTGCCCAAGGTGCCATGCAGTGGGATTGAACCCACAAAGGTATGTCTTCACCTTACAGATGTACATATATATATATATATATATATATATATATATATATATATATATATACATATATTTATTTATATATATATACATATATATATATATATACTCTTTTACTTGTTTCAGTCATTTGACTGCGGCCATGCTGGAGCACCGCCTTTTAGTAGAGGAAATTGACTCCAGGACTTATTCTTTGTAAGCCTGGTACTTATTCTATCGGTCTCTTTTGCTGAACTGCTATGTTACGGGGACATAAACACACCACTATCTAATTTAAAATTTTTATTTCACATTATATCAACTCGTTATAATGGAGCCCAGTGCAATCCGCAGTCTCCTCTTCCTATATGAAATGTCCAACCCATACCAGCAGGGAAAACAAGACAATAAATGATATCACACACACACATTCCTTTCATTTCGACATAGAGTTTTTATAAATAGATATTAGGTGGGGGGGGGGGGGAAGAATTTAAATTTGCTGAGGCCTCTTGAATCAAAATATCATTCAGTATACAATTAAGGATATAGGGGTGGGGGATTTGTAAGGACTGTAGTAGGGTGTAGCAAACACCTTTGAGGACTACAAAGGAACACTTAGTCCCGATGGGCCATTAGCAACCACAACAAACCATCCACCAAACCAACCCACACACCATCCCCCCCCCCCACAACACCATTAATGAAACAAAGCAACTCAGTAATTAGAAATTCAATTCTCTGATTGATTGATAGCAATTATAATCCCGATTGCATACACACACACCGATTTTCCTATGTACAAAAGCCGACACATATATACAAACTGACATATATATAAATATTCTCTCACTCTCTCTCTCACACACACACACACACACAAACACACATACAATGACATAGGAAGGATCACATACAATCAGGATTTTCAATGGAAACACATGAATATGTTAACATACACACAAATTCTCTCAGGCACATAAAAAGCGTTCACAGATATAGCTTTGCATTCTGTCTGTGGCCCTTCTCCCACTCTCCCTCCCTCTTCCTTCTATCCCAAACACATTGCAGCATAACACACACATGCATGAATGCAATAGCTAGCAACAACATATATATATATATATATGTATGTATGTATGCATTTATTTATGTGTGCGTGAGCGTGCGTGCACGCATATATTATAAACAAATGAAAATTTTTGAAAATTGAAAATATATCGTCTGGAATGCAAAACAGTCCTTCTCTTCCTCTCAGAAAGGAACTGGCAGCAAAATACTACATTAAGTATTGATTGAACACTGTTAGAATAGGATAAATTTAATTGTAAGGCCATTATTTTGCATTACTCAGTTTTAATTAAGTTTTATAGCATATAAATTCAATAAGCACAAATTAAATATCAGTCGTTCTTTATTTACAGAAACTTCAATTGTGAAATTGGCAGTATGTGAAGTAAACCACTGTAAAGGCTGAAAAATGTATTTTAAATTTTTGAACTATCTCTAGATGTAAAATTTTGAAAACGGTGAACTTTAAAATCACTTTATTTAAATCAATAAGCACTACTGACGCTATCACCTTCATGAGGAACCAATCCAGGAATCATTTAAGAATTTGTTTCTTGATGCTAACACAGTTTGGAAAGGTCTAGGTCTATATATACATATCAAAATGATGTGATGACAAAAAACGGTGTTGAAGTATACCAGTGTTCCGAAAAAGTCTGAACTATTTCTTAATGCGAATTAAATAAATGAAAATAAAAAAAAAGAAAAGAAAAGAAAAAAAAAAAGGAGAGAAAAATCCATTTACATAAGTCAATAACAGTCAGAAACCAATAGTTAAGTTTCTCGGTAAAATTCTCTGTGACAGAAACACGTTGGCTGCGATGATGATACTTCAAGTACGTGTAACTAACATGTGAATTATTTCGAAATGCAAATTAATTTTTAAAAATGCTATTTTCAAAAGAGAGGAAGAGAAAGAGAAGGAGAGAGGAGGGGAGAGGGGGAGGAAGAGACAGAAGGAAGTTGCTTTTTTTTTTTTTTTTTTTCTTAATTTCATTTTAAAGTAATTTCTCCATGCTAGCATGTGATAAAATTTTAAATTATGACAATTAACTTTTGTTAATGCTTGGAAAATGTTATCTCAAATTCAGAATTATTTCCAAATGTAAATTAATAAATAATAATAATCAGCAATAATCTACATATACCCTCTGAAACCAATGGCGTCTCAGTTAATTTTTCCACTGTAGCATAGAGTGTCACAGTCTACGATGGTCTATGATGATGAGGATGACGATGATGGTGATTAACTGAGGTCATTATGTAGAGTGTGTTATTTTAAAATTTGAACTATTTTAAATGTAAATTAATGAAAAAAAAAAAAAAAATCATTCACATAGCAACAACACCCAAAAGAAATAATTTCCAATCTTCTCCTATGTAAGCAACAGGTTTGCATGATTCAAACTTGAAGCATCGTGGTTGTGAAGCAAATTTCTTAATCATGTACCCATGCCTGCACCTGTATGTAAACTTATTATGAGAAGAGAAGATATTTACTTACATACACACACACACAGAGGGACAGACACCCTTTCTCTCTCTCTCTTTCTCACACACACACACATGCACGCGCAATATACAAAACAATGGGTACAAGCAGGACTGTGTGGTAAGAAGTTTGCTTTCCAGCCATATGGTTCTAGGTTCAGTCCCACTGCATGACACCTTGGGCATGTGTGTCTTCTACTACAGCCACAGGTCAACCAAAACCTTGTGAGTAAATTTGGTAGATGGAAACTGGAAGAAGCCCATAGTGTGTGTGTGTGTGTTGGTGTGTGTGTGTGTGTTTGTCTTCCATCGCCACATGATGACTCATGCTGGTTTGTTTACATCCCCATAACTTAACAGTTCAGCAAAAGAGTCTGATAGAATAAGCACCAGTTTGAAAGAAATAAAAACTGGGGTTGATTTGTTTGACTAAACCCTTCAAGATGGTGCCCCAGCATGGCCAGAGTTCAAAGACTGAAACAAGTAAAAAAAAACAGAGGAAAAACGTTATTTTTATTCCCGGTATTAGAATATCCATAGCCTCATGCAGTTTCATCTGGACCGAGAATCGTTGAAATTCTAGGATAATTTTCAAACGAGGCAGTGTTTATTTAGGTCAGAAACTCAGTGTGGCTG
>NC_069000.1:10169807-10172307 GCF_001194135.2 Octopus bimaculoides
GAACGAATAAATTAATCTGTGGGAGAAGGATGAGTAGTGTAGGGTGTGTGTGTTTTTTTTTGGGGGGGGGAGACTCAAGTGTTTGTGAGGGAGGATGGAGAAGAGCGGGTGGGAGAAAAACCAATTGTGTTTCATAGTTAATAGAAGACGAAAACAGAATCAGGGGGATATGTGTGTTGGGAGGGGCATAGCTGGACAGACAGGTGCATAACTGCATAAATACACAAAGATGTGGAACAAAAAAGGGAATGCAGACACATACATACACACATCTTCAGAAATACAGATATACAGAAATTGGCATACAAACACACACATATAAATATACATGTAAATCTCTATATGTATGACTCCACGTATGTACACATAAGCATGAATATGTGCATACCTACAGATACATACATACAGACATATACACACAGATGGATTCACATGTGTATATTATATTGCTAAAAATATACAGACACATAAATGATATACACAAACATACATCGATAGACATGCACAGATACAAGTACATATGCCAAAATATATATATACATATGTATAAAGATATGCAGTTATATATATTCATATATGAGATATACACACACAGAGAAGGAAAGACAAGTATGCAAATAAACATAAGTATACATATATGTAGATACAAGGATGATTGAATACATTTAGGTATAGATATATTTATATCACACACACACACACACACACACAACAGTGGAGAATTTTGGAGTTTCTTGCAAAAAAATAAGTTTCTGTGCCTGCTGTACAGCTTGTGAATTGAGGAAATGCTTTCTGGCAAATTTAAGGAAGCATTTGGCAGCGTATGAGGTGTCTTGGAAGTTGGAAGTGGAGTTGTACCATATAATTTTTCTTTCTCTATTCTTAGCTTGGGCATTGTCTCAAATGGGATGAATTTTATCTTTCTATAAAGCCACTGAGCCCCGATGTCAAATATCTGCCAATGTTTCAACTGTATTTTATTAATTATGGAGCTGAACTTTTGGAGCATTTGTGTGTAAGAGTGTTGTGCGCTAATATATATGCATTAAACATCAAAGGCTGTGAAAATTGTGCATGTCTAACATCAGAATAGTAACTATCGTGCACAGAATTTCATTCACTATACTACGGTTTTTATAATGAAATGGAAATCATATATCTTTTATATTTAACAATTAATATTAATTTTTAATATCATATTGAAAATTTTCCAAGCCATAATCTCAATCCTGTAATGACTGAAGAATAACTCTCCTTAAAATGGGCTTCTTTATTCAAATGCTCATAGCATATTCACTTGTGGTCATATAATTGTGAAAATTGGCTATGTAGCCAAAAAAAATGGTGTTTTCTTTATTTTTCATGTAAAATAGCTATTTGTGTTAAAAATAATTTTGTGCATGTATGATTGTCAATTAATGATATAACAAGTAAAAAAACAGATGCACTAAAATAAGGTGATTGCAAAGATGTTGATAATAAATGTAATTAATAGCAGTAACTAAAAAAAAAAAAAAATCCTGATTTTTTTTTTACAGAATTTTTATAATGACATTTTACAGGTAAGCTCGGTCATACCCTTCAGAAACAACACATTTAAGAATGCACAAAAGTTTTGGCTAAACCAAAAATATCTCCAAAAATAAATTACACAAATCTAGTAACATGTGCATCGGTTTTTAAGAGCAAAAGTTACAGAATGAAAATGTATGATAAAGAAAGGGGTTAAAGCCGTCACCCTTAGACAAGAGAGTTCATTACTTCCTTTAAAACAAGAACAGTTTGATAGAGGCAATTTCAAATGGTATGGAACTAAAAGACCAATAGCCTAACGGATGGAATCATATCATACAGAATACTAAGAGATGACAGTTTTAGTTTGGGTAGGTGTGACCTAATTGCCTACTAATACAACTCAACTTTCTCAGTTGCTTAACAATAGTAACCTTTGAAACCATTCATTTAAATCAATATACTTTGTCAAGCAATAATTCTCCATTTGTTTTGCTATGCCAAGACAACTTGGCAAATTTCTTAATGGAATAATGATTTTTGAAGGATTTCTTTCTAAATGTTAAATTCAAAATCCTAAACTCTCTCAAGCTATTTATAGAAATCAACCTCTTATCTTAAATAATATTTTCTATCCCTTAATTAAATACACTAGAATAGGTTGACAAGATTTAAAAACTTAAGAGATTTGTGCAAAATTGTTAACAATTTTTTTTTTTTAAACTTTATATTTGAACAACCCTTTTTTTACCATTTCAGTTATGACAGAGAAATGGAGGTGATTCTTGCAAGAAATAGTTCTCTCTTTGATGATGACCCCATAAATAGACCTTTGGAGCAATTACTGTCATGTATTGCACCTTGTAGGAGAGAAAGAAAAGAAAGGACCTCTATCGAACTTCAGTAGGCACCATTCTAAAAGAAATACAACCACTCAGCGAAATCATCACAAAATCTCACTCAGAACAACTGCTGAGCTGAAGTTTAT
>NC_069000.1:10174505-10175496 GCF_001194135.2 Octopus bimaculoides
TTTAATCGATTTAAATTTCTTTTCTATTTGAAAATTGGTTATGAAACACGTGTAATCTTTTTATTATATTTATCTTATGATATTTACTTTACTTTATATTATACTCATTTATTGTGCTTTTAATTATTAATTTTTCTATATGTGATAGTGGATTTTCATCGATGAGTTCTTGAAAATTGGTTATTTTCCCTAAAACTATATATATATATATATATATATATACATACACATATATAGATACACACACACACACACACACACACACACACATTGTACTCTTTCATCTAGGTGCTGATGAGGCTGAGCAGTTCAGTAGATTGCTTTGCAGCCACGTGGCTTTGGGGTCAGCCCCACCGTACAAAACCTTGAGCAAACTTCTACAACAACATGTCCAGGTCAATCAATGTCTTGCAAATGAATTTGCAAGATAGATACTGTGTAGAAAGACCATCATATATATATTTATATATATATATATATATATATATATATATATATATATATATATATATATATATACGACAGGTTTCTTTCAGTTTCCGTCTACCAAATCCACTCACAAGGCTTTGCTTGGCCTGAGGCTATAGTAGAAGACACTTGCACATGGTGCTACGCAGGGGCACTGAACCTGAAACCATGTGGTTGGGAAGCAAGCTTCTTACCACACAGCCACTCCTGCGCCTATACATATATACATCTTTTTCTTTTTCTTTACATTTAATCAGACAATATAACTAGAACCATATTATCCAATATCCTTTCCTTTTTAGCATGTAAGTTGTGATTTGAGAGAGAGATTTAGTTTCTATTTCTACTGAATCCAAGTAACAGCACAGAGGCTCTCTTGTTGACTCGTCACACAGAAAGCACTTATGAATGTATGTGTACATCTAAGTATAGAACATAAGATGTTTATCTCTCTCTCTCTCTCATATAGATAAAAATAAATATAAATATTATATATATATTATATATATATATATATATATAT
>NC_069000.1:10175536-10180658 GCF_001194135.2 Octopus bimaculoides
CATACTACTCAAGATATTTATCTTTAGCACTAAGATGTTTATATATATACATTTGTGCATGCGTCTGAACGTGCATCTGTGCACATACACAATTCTAACATGAGCTAAAAATAAGATATTGTCTTAGCAGAGAATATATACGCTGCACAAAAGATAAGTAATTGCATTAGGAACCTTGACAACAGCTGCAATAACAGCATCACTCTTTCACCAGAATGCTGCACTACTATGCAACAGCACAACAGTCACATGCAACAGAAATGCAACAAGAGCAGTTCCGAGTTGTGATAATACAGGTCTAGACTTAATGAATCCCAAACAACTGAATTCAGTTCCCAGCAATAATTTCTAAGCGAAATTCTCTGATGCCCCTCAAGCGTGCATTTATTCGCTAACCCCTCTAGTTCAGTTCTTCATCATTGGAATAAGAAATCAGAAGCATTACTGCAGGTTTCAGAACTGATAATGATGATGAGGAGGAAATGATTAACTTATATATTTATACCCCACACAAACAACTCTGGCTGAGTTAGGCTGGGCAGGGGGGGGGGGGGGGGTGTTCTGCTGTTGAAAGGTCTGAAACCCCACCCAAGACTCTAGCAACATTACTGATGATGCCTTCAAGAGGAAGCATGAGATGTAACTTGAAACTATATATTACCACAGGCACAGGTGTGACTGCATGGTAAGAAGTTTGTTTCCCAACCACATGGTCCCAGGTCTAGGCCCACTGCTTGGCACCTTGTCTTGTCTTGCAATCTACTTGGTGACTTCACTGGTACCATTGTCAGAGAATAGCAACCAGTATCCTTTGTAAAGTGGTTGGCATTAGCAGAGGCATCGAGCCAAAGAAAATCCATGCTAAGGCAGACACTGGAGCATAATACAATCTTCTGGCCTGTCAGGTCTCATCCAAGTGTCTGACCTATGCCAGCATAGAATACAGACACTAAATGATGATGACGATGATGATGGTGGTGATAAATTTTCAAACTAACTACATTGGTCTGTCTAAAATCAGGGGTCAATTATTCAATGCACTGAAACAAAACGGTAATTAACTTCAGAGACTTCCAACTATACATTTCTTATGAAGGAGACTCATTAACACAAATATGCGTATGATTAATTTGAAGAAGAAGGTGACAATGTCCTGAATGATTAACTTTGAAATATATTTATTTTATATTGCAGCTGATGAATTAAAACACCACTGGTTATGGATTTCTAACAAGCCAATCACTGATTCTCTGAGTTTCTGATGGCAAGGATAACAAAGGAGTGTCTGTAACATTGCGTTTCTGAAGGGACATTGTTCTTAACCCTTTCGTTACTGTATTTCTGAGAAAATACACTGCTTTTCTTTAAATTAATTTTGAAAATTACGAAGAATTTAGTAAAGTATTTTTGTCATCATCAAGTTAGTAAATCGTATACAAATCAACATGAAACTTCGATGAAAGGTGTATGTTGAAATGCATCGTCTTTGTTTCAATTAATTCTCAGAATAATGAAGAATTTGGTAAAATAACTTTGTTATTATTAAGCTGGTGTTTGAAACATTAATTTACATTATGTTTTGATAGAAGATTTTTCTTCTTTATTTACACCACTTTCAAACAGGAAGACGGGGTGGTCCCAGTTGAGTTGGCATGAAAAGGGTTAAAGCAATGTTCCTTTATTCAGATTTTTCCATCAATGCTCAAATACTTTACTGATTTTTACACACATATACACCTGCATGCACACACACACACACATGAGTTTTGCACAGTTTCTGCCAACCAAAGTCTACTTACAAAGAGCTGGTCAACTAGAGGTTAGATTAAGGGAAAAGATAGTTGCCCACAGTGAGATTGAACCTGCAATGAAGAGGTTATGAACCACACTTCTTAATCATACACCCATGCTCATACCCATATATGTGAATAGATTCTTGATGAAGCAGCTTATGTTTTCTTTAAGCTTTTGTATATGCACCTTGTGTGTATACACGCTAGAGGCAGAGTGTGTATGTGTGTGTGTGTGTGTGTGTGTGTGTGTGTGTGTGTGTTTAATGTCATGTACATGTTTATATATGTGCACCAAATGAGTATGTGTGTGTGTGTTTAATTTTGTGTTTATATCGTAGACTATGAATATGAGAGTGGGTGAACTGGTGCACAAGCATTTGAGTATACAAAACAAGAGACGAAGAGCACTTACCATACGAAATAGCATTATACAAAAAAGAATGTTTGGGGATAAATTTTACACACACACACACACACACACACACACACAAAAATTCACCACAGTTGAGAGCACAGACAGTATACTGGATAAAAGCAACACATCGTATCTTTACATGACTTATCTAAGTGCTTTAATAAATTAAAACTAGTAAGAAAATGATGCATCATAATTTTCCAGTATATTTAACTTTTCTGTACATCCAATTTTCTACACTAATAGAACCCAAATGGATATTGATTTTTTTGTCATTTTATTATTCTTTTTTTACATTGCTACAGGCCATGAATATTTGTTGCAGGAAGAGGTAGATAGTTAACTTAAATTGAGACCAATGATCTAAATATTAATGACCCTCACCCTCTAGAGAAATGAAAAGCTTAGATTTGAATTTAGAATGAATGTAAAATATATATATATATAAAAAAAAAAAGTTAACCCTGCTGATATCAACCCGGCTAGGACTGCCTTTGGTGCTATGATATAAAACATCTTATTTTTAAAACCTCCACATTTAAATTGAAATTTTCTATTATAGTTTTATGGAAGAATTTCTTTCTTAGTATCTATTCTGAGATGGCAGAATCTGGACAAAGTGCCACTAAGCATTTTCGTCTGTCGAGTTAAAATTCCACCAAGGTTGAGTTTGCCTCTCATTATTTCAGGGTCAATAAAATAAGTGCCAGTTGAGTACTGGGGCCAGTGCAATTGACTAGCCCACCCACCCTCTACTCCAAACTTTTGGGCCTTGTGCCTGTAGTGGAAAGGATTATTATTATTATTATTATTATTATTATTATTATTAAGGTGGTGAGCTGGCAGAATCATTAGCACGCCAGGCAAAATGCTTAGTGGAATTCAGTCAGTCTTTATGTTCTGAGTTCAAATTCAGTTGAGGTCAACTTTACCTCTCATCCTTTCGGAGTCGATAAATTAAGTACCGCTTGAGTATTGTGGTAATGTAATCGATTTAAACCTTCCCCCAAAATTTCAGGCCTTGTGCTTAATGGAGAAAGGATCATCATCATCATCAAGAATACACTTCCAATCTCAATCAGCCCTAACACTAAGAGAGGGAGAGAGAGAGAGTGAGAAACAAACAGAGACAAAGGTCACAACTTTTAGTGACATCTGAGCAATACTAAGATTTGAACTTAAAGAAAAAAAAAAACAAACTAAATCAGTCATTTGCATATTCATTCTCGACAAATCTAGGCAGGTTCAGACATGAAATATGCTAGTTGCTGTAGTGCATATCACAGGAGAATAACTTCTCCCATTTAGGATGACAGTGCATTCAACGCACTTGGTTCATTGGTGCATGGCATCCTGAGACACTGATGTTTCGACATGCACAAACACAAAATTACTCATACTTTTAACAGTGTTTTACTATATACAGGGATACAGAATACATCTATAGATCTATAGCTGACATTGTATGCAGAAACAAATGTCAACATCTTGTCTAATATATTTATATATTGAGGAAACTTCAACACAGGATTGAAAACCATTCTGGCTGATCCCTTTCATTCTGTCTGCAACAATATACATATTAGAAATATTTAGCAATTGCAAACAACTGCAACACCTCATATAAACTTTGAACAATCTCGTCCGTAATAAGAACAATGTTTGTTTTGTAAACGGTAAAAATATAAAAGTAAATATTTTTGGATTTAAAATCGGAAATAGATTTTAGTGTTGCAGCCATTAGAATTTTTAGTCAAATGAATTGACCCCATTACTTAAGTTATTGAAGCCTGGTACGTACTTAATCTGTTGGTCACTTTTGCTAAACCACTAACTTATGGAGATGTAAACATACTAACATGGTTGTCAAGTTGTAATGGGGACACACACACACACACATATATATATACACAAACACACAGACTTCTTTCACTTTCTGTCTACCAAATCCACTCACAAAACTTTGGTCAGTCCACGGTTATAGTGGAAGGCACTTGCCTGAGGTGCCACACAGTGGGATTGAACTCAGAATCATGTGGTTGGGAAGCAAGCTTCTTACCACACAGCCATGCCTACACACAAACACACAAATTGTTGACATCATAACAATCTTGTAAGCTTTTGGGGAAATGTGAAATGATTCATTTTTGGAACACAGAATCTTGATACATTTTACTGACTCACAATCTCTGAACAATTTTTGTTGTTTTTTCAACATTTAAATGCATTTTGGTCAGAGGGTATAATACTTATCTATGGTGGATTTTATTTTCATCACCATATGTACTGTCTCTTTCTTATAACTTAATACTTAAAAAAGCAATACTTAATCTTAAAAAAAGCAATAAGAGATGAATGGCCCAGTGGCTGCCCTTAGGGAACGGGACGGACAAATCAAAGGACTTAAGGAATTATTGAGGAATATTCACAAAAACAGTAGTTGTTGAGTTTTCAAGCCAACCCACAACAGATGTTTGCTGTCCTTGGCTATTGTTTCATTTTGTTTGGCTTTACAAACCAGTTTTATCTTGAATCCACAGATGAGTGGTTGGCAGGAAATAGATTGCAACTATTTATAACTAACATTAATTGCTCAACCATACAATTACACAGATGGCAGCAAAATTATTCCAGGTTGAACTCTTTTTTTTTTTTTTATCTATGATGTTTTTCTTAGTGTTTTAACCTGTGCATGTTTACTGTCTCACCAAAACCCTAACATGCTTTATTTAATGAATATTAGAACATGGAGTCGATGCAACTGTTGAATATTCAAGATCTCCAATGGAGTAGATGCCATTATAAGAAAAGATTAAAAAAAAAAAAAATTAAGACTTAAAAAAAAAAAAGCCTTTACCTGATTCAATCATTGGACAGCAGACATGCTGGGGCACTACCTTCAAGGGTTTTAGTC
>NC_069000.1:10180668-10182855 GCF_001194135.2 Octopus bimaculoides
TTACAGCACCCCTTCATGTCCCCCCCTCTCTCTTTAAATCTGGTACTTATTATTCTATCAGTCTCTTTTGCCAAAATGCTAACTTATGAAGGTGTAAGCAAACCAGTTGTCCAGCATGTGGGTTGGTGGGGGGGGGGCTTCAAAACGAAAACACACACATGCATGATAGGCTTCCACACAGTTTCCATCTATCAAATTTACTTGCAAGGCAGAGTTATAGTAGAAAACACTTGCCTAAGGTGGTGCACAGTGGGACTGAACTTAAAACCACATGATTGCAAACCAAGTTTCTTACCCATACAGCCACACCGTGTTTATTCTGATAACCTGACTGTTTACCTGAACTGGTATTTAAATTTTTAACAATCATATTTAGCATATTTTAGGTAGATTGCCTTATTTTTAGCAAGATTCAAGTGTTTTGGCAGCCTCAAAACATTGGGAAGCACTGCATTAACTTATGACCAAGCTATCATGTTTGGATCAGAAAACAAAAGTAAAACAATAATACGAAGAAAAAAAAACGCAAAAATTAATAAAAACCAAATGTTTTTGGCAGAACAAAATGGTGAACAACAGAAAGACACAACTGACCATGTCACATTCATGTCCTGTTGGTCAGTTTACTGAAGTCCTAAAGTACAAACCAAATATCTTTCAGCATTAATCTGTCACCTTAAGTGAAGTTTATACACGACAAACATCACCATAAATTATCCACTGAACATATATTGCTGTGACTGAAAGACGGAATGATTCATTATTTCAGTTGAAGAGTTTCCCCATCATCAATGCATTGTTGTTCTCTTTGTATTCCACACTACATGTGTTTCATAGATCAGACATTTCTGTGGGAGCAGATGTTTCTTAGAATAGAAAGTTTTAAAAAGTTTTCTCAGAATAAGAGCTTTATTTCACTTCAACACTTTGACAGTTTTTTTCTTCTTTTTCATCTTTTATTTCTTCTTCTTTTACTTCTGCCAGAAAGTTACTATGAAAGGTTAACAACATGCGCTTCAAGCCAACAACGGAGATTTATATGATTACTCAACCTGCTAGAAATAACAACGAAATCTCTGTAAAAACCATACCCTACTGTCTTAAAAAATAAAGAAGAGCATATTGGATCATGTAGTCCCAGATCTTTTACTTTTCCGGAAAGTTACTGAGAAAGATAAATGTGTGTTTTGAGCCAAGCAGGGATTTATGTGATAACTCAACCTGCTAGAAATAACAACCAAATCTCTCTAAAAATCAAAGCCTACTGTCTTAAAAATTAAGGACGTATTTGAATATTGTAGTCCTAGGTATACTGTGTCTGAAAATAAGACAACATGGACATAGCTGGAGAACATTTGACCATAGGAGTGATAAGAGTTATGTAACAGCAAGAACAATAACTGCAACACATGGCTAAAGTTTCCTTTTTTTTTTTTTTCTAAAGAAATATGAAATTAAATTTTTTTTTTCTTTACAAGGAAAAACAAATTAGCAAAGTTTAATGTCTTGCATAAAATCTCAAAAGAAAGTTAAGTGAAGTGAAATAACTATCACTGAGAATTGAAAACCAGGTTGCAAAATTAGGTTTGCCAAGGGTTCAAGAGATATTTTCTCTGCCTCTTAAACACATCTCTCCATGACTCACGACATCTTGAGTCTAACAGCGACATCTATGTCACACAAAAGCAGAGACATTACAATATCAAGGCTTTGGACCAGCTTGCCTTCCACAGTGGACACCAAAGAAATTACATTATTTTTCTCTTTCTTTCATTCGTAATATCCATCATAAAACAAAATCCAATTTCTTTTAGTTTACCTCAGAGAGGAAACATTACACAAACCTGGAATTAAAAAAAAAAAAAAAAAAAAATTTCCCCATTTTCTCAAATGGTTTATGCATGTCACCATTACAGTATTGCAGGAGCTGTGTAGAAGACCTAAAACATTTCTTCTTCTTCAGACCCAATGCTAGTTTTATTTTCTAACATAAACAATAATTAAATCTTGAGTTGCAAGCAGTGAAAATTGAATTTGCTACTCATGTAATTTGCTACCCATATAATTTAATACAGATTAGTAGTTAGCAAAGCAAGAAATAACCTTATAAATAAAAGAGAAACTCGATCAATGATGGACGAGAAACCTAAGTATAGAACAAATGCGTGCGCATGCGTATGAGGCGGG
>NC_069000.1:10182872-10185727 GCF_001194135.2 Octopus bimaculoides
GGGGGGGGGGGGAATGCACACGCGTACTCCCTACTGTAATTTTAGATATCCAGTGTATACTCAATTTGATCTATGTTACGGTGCTCAGCTGTCACAGAAAACTCATTAGCAGTTGTTGGTTAGCCCTAGGTTAGCACTGATCCAGTTGACCTATGATTACAGATGCTTCAACTGAGAATACAAAATATACAGAATACAGTTGTTTTTTTTTGTTTTTTTTATATATCTAAGATTATATTATGCAGTAATGTCCTTCCTTTTCGAAGAGGGTAGTGCATGATTTTGCTACTATTTCTATCAGTCCTAGTACTTATTTTATCAGTCACTTTTGCTGAACCACTAAGTTATGGGGATGTAACACATCAGTACCAATTGTCAAGCAGTGGTAGGGGACAAAGACACACACAAATTTATGTATGTATTTTTACGATGGTTTTTTTTTTTCCTTTTCCATCTACCAAATCTACTCATAAGGCTTTAGTTGGCCCGAGGCTGGCTATAGTAGGAAACATTTGCCCCAAGGTGCCACACAGTAGGAGTGAACCTGGAACTATGTGGTTGGGAACAGCCATGCCTGCACCTCTGAAAACCTATTTCAATTTCAGAATTTAGTTTTAATTTTGAGATGTTCTTTTCTCATTTTATATATTTCTTCTCAACTACTTTATTACAAAAAAAAAAAAAAGGGAAAAAAAGGAAAGAATCTGTGTTTCATGGATTGGACGCTCAACATAACTGAGAGGAGAAAACTCAAGAGTTGAAGGATAAGATTTAAAATCTCATTTCTGATTGCAAAAAAAAAAAAAGGCTAACCTATCTATTTTCAAGAAAATGTTTATAATTAACTTAAATAATTGCAGGCATGTTTTCATATGTCAGCCGTAACATTAATTGCTTTTTACTTGATGGCATCAACTAAGCCATTTCTCACTTTCTACCCCACCCCCCACATTTCTTCCCTATCACTTATTTACTAAGACAGGTTTGCTAAAATGGATTGCCAGGATTTTGCTAATTTCAAAATTTGATTTATTTTCTATAAAGGCCCTAATACTAGGATATTAATCCACACAACATATGGGGTAATTTATTATATTCTTGATTATTTTTTCCTTTTCCTTTTTTTTTTTTTTTCATAATAATTATTTGGGGACTTTGAACCCCATAAGTCCAGTAGTTAGAATTTGTACAAGCAGGGGTTAGACAAGTGCAATTTGAAGTCAACTTGAAGTACTCCCTTTTTAGGCTTAGTGTTCCCAAATCACAGACTGGCTGGTTCTGGCATATCTTTTATCTTTTACTTGTTTCAGTAATGAGACTATGGCCATGCTGGGGCACCACCTTGGAGAACTTTTAATTGGAAACTACACTCATTTACATTTTCTAGTAAATTACGCAAATTGGCAACGTTTATGGCAACATCGGTGAACAGCTCTCCATTCACTTTATACACTATATCTCACATTTGTCACCCCCTATTAATCCATTTAGAACAGTTAGATTTTGTTATAACACACATTTTCCTCTGAACTCAACCAGAGTATTTTCGTGACGAGGTGGATACTAGTTTGATAGTTGAGCACTGATTGCCTGTATGCAAATGAGTTCATAACTGGGGTCCAGAACTCTCATGGGGAAAAAAAAAAAAATTGTGGTCTGGAACTATAGTGCTATAGTAAAAGACACTTGCTTTGCCTGAGGTGCCATGCCGTAGAACTGAACCTGAAACTATGTGGTTGGGAAGCAAGCTTCTTAACCATACAGCTACACCTAGGCCTATACTAGAATGGAAAAGGAAACATCAAAATGATGATGATGATGGTGATAACAATACATAACAATGCTATTTCATTCAGACAGATGTTGGTAGTGATACAATCATACGATCACATATATATTATGCTTTCAAGGGATTCAAACATTGGACAGCAGCCACATTGGGATATGCCTTTGAAAGGCTTTTAGTTAATCTCATATATTAATTCAGTACTTACTGGGAGTCAAGCATATATTTTATCACCAGGTGTATATTTGATCAATCGATATTTATCAACTCACCAATTTATGGTTCTGATGTAAAGGGATGTGACCCAAAATACTGGTTTACAATGACAAACATAAAATACAGCCTTAAATTACACGCATGTGCATGCTTGTGCATGCGTGCACACACACATACACACACAGACATGTGGTTATACAGAAGCATCTTAGGAGGAGTGAAAAACGGTAGATATCACTGCAAAGAGATAAAGAGGAGTGACAGAGAAGGAGAGGGTGTGATCATGCGCATGCATACGTGTGTGTGTGTGTGTGTGGATGGCTCTGTCTGTCCCCCACACCACTTAACAATTAGTGTCAGTGTATTTTCATCCTTGTGATTTGCCAGTTTGGCAAAAGAAATTGGCACAATAATTACCAGGCCAATTAATGGGGCCAATTTGTTCAACTGAAATTCTTCAAGGTAGTGCTCCAGTATGGCCACAGTGCAATGACCGCAACAAGTAAAAGATGAAGCAAATGAAACAAACCGTGGAAGCACGGAAGAGGAACTTCTACACAGTTTCTTATTTCTTTATTGCCCACAAGGGGCTACACACAAAGGGGACAAACAAGGACAAACGACAAGGGATTAAGTCATTTACATCGACCCCAGTACGTAACTGCTACTTAATTTATCGACCCCGAAAGGATGAAAGGCAAAGTTGACCTCGGTGGAATTTGAACTCAGAACGTAACGGCAGACGAAATACTGATTAGCATTTCACCCGGCGTGCTAACGATTCGGCCAGCTGGCCGTTTCTGCACAGTTTCTATCAGCCAAAGTTCAAGTCACAAAGTAAGCTTAAGCTTTC
>NC_069000.1:10187671-10190281 GCF_001194135.2 Octopus bimaculoides
ACCATTACACATTTATATATATATCATCATCATCATCATCATCATCATCATCATCGTTTAACGTCCGCTTTCCATGCTAGCATGGGTTGGACGATTTGACTGAGGACTGGTGAAACCGGATGGCAACACCAGGCTCCAGTCTGATTTGGCAGAGTTTCTACATACACACACACACATTATAATACATGCTAAAGCATTTGCCTTTATACTATATGCAAATAAACATGTACACATCACATATATTATAACATGCACATTAAAAACAATACAAGTATATACACAATATGTATATAAACAATTTAGATATGTGTGTGTGTGTGTGTGTGTGTGTGCACATACACACACACTTGGTAAGAGCCATGTGGTGTGTTCCAAGGCTCTGGGGATCTTCCCATGGGAGTTTTGTTAATTTCAGAGATAAACAAACTTTATATTACCGGAATTGTTTATTAGCAAGCTGAATAATAATAATAATAATAATAATAACGATAATAATAATAACAACACCAACGCACATGCACACACACAAACTTTTGATTACACTTATATTTGCAGCTATAAATATTTATTCAGTATTTGAGATGGGAGAAAGAGAAAACCAGAAAATATAATCATGTTGTTCCAGATATACTGAAGCTGCTTCCACCAGTTTGGTGAGGCATTGGAAATACAGATCAGACAGAAACAGGTGTTCAATCTCTTCAACTAATCAACGGATGATTTCTATTTAATTTCATTAACATTTATTAATTACTAGGAGTGAAATCATATGCTACTAGTTCAAATGTTAAAATCTTCTTTCTTTAAGTAGCAACTGTTTGTCAACAGTGAATGCCAGTTGGAGTAAATATATATATATATATATTTTTTTTAAATAGATTTTATGATTGGAAAAAAGAAAGAAAAAACAAACAGACAAACAAAAAAGTCTTGTGATGAAAATTTTGACTCAATCCCACACAAGCATATGCAGATGCACATCCATACACATCTGTCTTCTCCATTTCAAACACTGCTGTTTGATGTATTGCTTAAACTGCTGTCAAGATCAATGCTTTTAGCACCTCATCAATTCTGAATATAGTAAAGAAAAATAGTGGTTGAGGAAACTAGGCTGTCTGCTGTGTTGGAAAAAAAAAACCGTTCAGCCATTAAAATTTATGAATTGGAATAGGGTTGTTTGCCAGAGTAAGACGGGAATTCTAACATTATGGAGCAAGACATTCTTTGGATAAAACCATTCAAATTTCTTTTCTAAAGGGTTGTTTGTAATGCCACAACTCTATTATTCAAATACCTTTGATTTTATGAATTTATATACACATGGCACATATGACTCAAATCAATACAAAGTTTAAACCTGAATTGTTGATAACTGACAGCAAATCAGACCAAGATACCAGCCAGCAGTTATAACCGGTTAACAACACTCGTATCAATTTTACAGAATTGCTGATCCTATTCCATGGTACCTACCTATTTACAGCATTTAAAAAAAAATCTTTTCTGTTATACGTGTTTCAATCACTAGACTGCGGCCATGCTGGGGCACTGCCCTGACAGATTTGGCCAGACAAATCAGTTCCCATACTTACTTTTTATAAAGTCTGGTACTTGTTCCATTTGTCAAGTTACAGGAACATAAATAAACCAGCATCAGTTTTCAAGCAGTAAGACAGATGAATAGACAGACAGACAGACACACACACGCACGCACACACACAAGCTTTCACAAAGTATCTGCCAACCTAATTCACTCACAAGGCACTGGTCAACCCGAGGCTTTAGTAGAAAACACTTGCCCAATGTGCCATGCGGTGTGACTGAACCAGAGATCATGGACATTGTGCAAAATTGCTGACATGGGCCTTGACCACTTGACAGTTTGTCTACAGTACTATCACCTAACCATCTATATATACTTTCTCAAGAAACTTATCAAAAACCTTCTTCGATCAACACATCTTTTGGGAACATTTAACACTACATTATCTAATGTGTCCTTCTCTGTTTTAAAATGGTAGCATGAAATTCAAGGGAAGGATGTTTTGACTGTTAATTCTAGTAGGCCTGACGACCACATAGAGAACATTGAGTTGTAATAACAAGAGAATCTATGTTTATAGTTATGGCAACTTGACCACAAAACCTATACCACAGTTTGCTGCAGGCATCCAAGCTCATCTCCACAGTTCCCAGTGGTAGTGGTAGTGGTGGTCTGTAGCCTATTATTTCTTCTGTTCTATATCTGCTAATAGGTAGATGTATCTACAACTCGTATGCTTAACGTGGAATCATGATAAGGACTTAACGACCTGCTTTACCTACAGAGTAAGAAAGTAATGATGATAGAGACTATAAGCCAAGACTTTTATTCACCAGGTGATGCGACACAAATCAATATGTAGATTAAGTGAGACAGAGAACTCGCCTATCATATGTTACATTATTAAAGTAAAGTAGAATCACAACATTCAATTTCCTATCTATAATTACCTATCTATCTTTCTATATCTATATCTATATCTATATATATATATATACATGTATATATACACACACACATACATATATATATATGCATATATATATATATATACATACATACAT
>NC_069000.1:10191309-10224298 GCF_001194135.2 Octopus bimaculoides
ATACATACACGTATATCTCAATGAACCATGTGAACTTCCTATATATGTATATTATATTACAATGAACTATGAGAATGTAAAATTAACAAAAGCTCCACAGCAATAACACAAATAATCCAATCTGAAATTAGATTTTATGTTTATACAATTTAACATAATAATAAAGTCACAAATTAAGTCTTTCACGTGGTTTGATAGTTCTCTTTGATCGACAAAGTTTATCAATAGGAGCGATGATAATCTCACTATCGCTGTTAATTAACAAGTCTCCTTCTTGAGAAACAGCACCATTGTGGAACAAAGAACGAGAGTCGAGAGTGTTATTGAGATCTGAAATTGAGTCAGCAATTGGAAAAGTCTGATTCCATAAAACTTAACTAATTCACCCAGAGATGTCGGACATCTCACAAAGTGAGACAGTGTCAACAACAACAACAACAACAACAACAACATACTTTTCCAGACATAGACAAACTTTTAATTACATTCTAGTAGTTTTAACTTCTACCAAGGGACTGTATTTTCATATGTGCATGTTTGCTTTTATGAAGAGGTGATTATGAAAGGAATAAAGAATTATAGTGCAACTGATGAGGAGAATTAGCTTTAGATGAGATACAGTTTAGAATATTGCCAGAATAGAGTACTGTGAGAGAATACAAGAAGAAATGTCCTTGGATAAGAGGAAGCCATTGTAACTAGCATTTGATGTGGAGACCTTGTAAGAGCCATGCAAGTCTATTACAAATATGCTGTATATAAAGATGGCGTTAGCAAAGATTTCAGCGAAAAATTTAGCAGGTATAAAAGGTGTATATCAGAATTTAGTTTTCAGCTGCTACTGTTTATTACATCTCCCCAGGCCACAACAGAGGAACTTTTAAAATCAGCTGTTAGTGGTAACTCTTGTATGGTGAGGACTCAGTACTCATAAATGTATCTGCTGAATATTACGAAGTTTCCAACACAGAAGCAAAACAGGGAATTAAGCATCTGCCACTGTAAACCTAGCAAAGACTTAAGTTTGAATGAGCAGGAAACAAAACACAACTCTACTGACATATGGGAAGTTACCATGGCTAATATATGGAGAAGGGGTAGGTAGGAATTCTATATAGTCTATCAAAATCTGGAATCATCATCATTTAATATCCATGCTCCATGTTGGCGTGGGTTGGATGGTTTGAAGGATAGACAGTTTCAAGGACTGCATTATGTTCCAGTGTTTATTTTGGCATGGTTTCTACAACCTGGTGCCTTTCCAGCCTTACATCATGCACTGAGTGCTTTTCTCATGCGCCAACACTAGAGGAGTCACCATGCAGCTTGCAAGACCATGAACCTCAAGACAGCAGCTTAGAGATGAAGGGTAAAAGTATGAGAGATGAAATAGAGTAGAACAGGTTTCTTGCTGTAGAAGAGCTACATCTTTACTCATATTTTAGAAGGGAGAGATATAAGGAAGCTGGAAAGCAATAAAAATAGCGGTGATGAAGCATTAAGTTGGATCTTCAAGGTACGAGGTGGATAAAAATGAATGAAGTATATTGGCAAAAAATGTTTTAAAATCCTCAGGTGTGAGTAACCAATGTTTGAATTCAGATACGGACACTGATTAAGAAGGAATTATTATGAAGTCAATCAGGTCATAGAAAGTTTGCTCACATTCGGTAAATAAGCTGTCATATGGAGTAAGAAATAATACCAAACCCATTATTCATTGAATGATGTTACATGTGTCACAACTCAATATTCAGTTTCAGGAAGGCAGAGATCTCACCCATCGTATAACAACATTGTGTAACACAACACCGGGGTTTAAGTAAGGGAGAGAACTCACCTCCGATCAGATGCTTAATTATTAAAGGAAAGTAGAATCACAACACCTACAGACATTCACAATACTAATGGACATGGTTTAGAGCAGCATCCAAATGTCTTAACACATACCTACAAACATACATACCCTAACCTTCAGTGTATGCATGCTTGTCTACATACATACACACACATATATGCACATATGCATTGCACACACATGCAAAAACACAGATACATTTTATACACATCATACACAAACACACACATGGAATGAAAAACACGAGACTTAGTTTATTTGATTTATGCCTGCTTTTCCCATATTTTTAGTGTTTTCTGTTCCACAGTCTGGAATATCAATCATTTTAAGTTAATTGTGGCCTCAACAACGAGGCACAGTTGGCATATAATAACACCGAGTAACAATGCAACATTTGAAATTAATGGCAGAAGAAGAAGAAAAAGAAGGAGAAGAAGAAGCAGTAGCAGCAGCAGCAGAATGGTTCACTACATTATTTCTCTTTTATTGGATGGTTCCCTGATTTTAAATATCTGATTGTTAGTCTTGAATTTTAACTGAACTTTTCTTAATGTCCACACTGTCTGTTATGTTTCGGCTTTTGCATCAAATTTACCAGAATATATTCCCGAGAATGACATTATGACATTAGCGTTTGTAGCATATTCTACAGATGCTGCAGTGGATGTCGTCAAAGACTGGTTTTTCTCTTTTGCTTTTGTTTTGTGTAGTAGTAGTAGTAGTAGTAGTAGTAGTGGTGGCAGTAGTAAAAATGGTGGTAGTAGTAGTAATGGGTGGTGGTGGTGGTAGTAAGTAGTAGTAGTAGTGGTAATGGTGGTGGTAGTAGTAGTAGTAGTAGTAGTAATGGTGGTGGTAGAAGTAGTAATGGTGGTGGTGGTGGTGGTAGTAGTAAGTAGTAGTAGTGGTAATGGTGGTAGTAGTAGTAATAATGGTGGTGGTGGTGGTGATGGTAGTAGTAGTAGAGGTAGTAGTAAAAATGGTGGTAGTAGTAGTAGTTGTGGTGGTGGTAGCTGTAGTAGTAGCAGTAGTGGTGATGGTGGTGGTGGTGGTAGTAGTAGTAATGGTGGTGGTGGTGGAGTTCTATGTCTATGTTTAGCTGGCCTGCAGAACAATGTGTTGTAACTCGTATGTACAATGTAACAATTAGAAATCATGAGGTTGATAACTTTAGAAAAATTCTATGTCCAACGTTGCTCATTGGAGCTTTGTTCCCAGGCTGACAAGTCAGTGATTTGTTATTAATGAGAGAAGGGTTTTTAATATGCTTCGCTTTTTGTAATGTATATAACCAGCGTTATTTATACCTACGACTTAAAACACTTTTTATATTAAGTTCATTCATTTTCTTCTGACATATTCCACCCAATGAAATAGTGAAATGAGACGCCCCCCCCCACTCTCTCTTTCTCTCTGCACAGACAAACACACGTGTATGTATGTATGTGTGTGTGTGTATGTATTTATGCATGTGTAGATGGCCTTATATATTCTTGTGCACATCCATGTGTGTGTATGTACAACTTACAAGTCGCGGTACAACCAAGTAGAGAGTAATCAGTAAGTTGAGTAAAGTAAATATTTATTACAACCACTGTTGTTTAAGGTGGCTATTTTCCCATTACTTAGTTAATGGAAAAGTAGTCAACATTATCTAATAACAATAACAACAACAACAACAGCAACAACGGTAATAATATTATTAATAATATCCTGTACTATCCCATTACATAGTGCATTACTTTGGTAATGGAAAACTAGTGAATTTAAATACAGATATTACATAGCTGCATAGTTAAGCAGTTTACTTTGTAACCACATGGCAGCAATCCCACGATGCAGCACTTTGAGTGAGCATCTTTTACAATAGCCAAAATGGTGACCAAGGTGAACGAAACATCAGAGATACTTTGCTTCCCACCTCCTCCTCTCATTTCAAACTAGAAGAGTTACTTAATTCGTTAGTATTTAAACCAGCCACATCCAGCTCAAAACATGCTACCTCTTCTATGTTCAAACCAGCAAGATCTGGCCTTTCACACCTACCCTACAATGTCATTCTAAAACTAAACAACCGCATCATTCAAATCTCAAAGCTACGAGATAATGCACCCGCTACACTCTCGGAGTGGTTGGCGTTAGGAAGGGCATCCAGCTGTAGAAACTCTGCCAGATCAGATTGGAGCCTGGTGCAGCCTTCTGGCTTGCCAGTCCTCAGTCAAATCGTCCAACCCATGCTAGCATGGAAAGCGGACGTTAAACGATGATGATGACATGCATATACAAACACACATACATACATATATGTACAAAGGACTAATTAATTTTCATTTTAAAGTAAATGTAATTCAAGGAAATGGAAACATTACAAAATAAATCCACAGTAACATTCCTTAATCTATAGCTTAACATTTTACAAGGCAGAAAGTGAAGTGGAAAAGAACATAGGAAAAAACAAAAAAAAAAAAATAAATAAAACAACAACAAACAGATTATCTCTTTTCTGTTTTGTGTGTGTGAGTGAGCATGAGTGTATGTGTACATGTGTCAGGATATATGTAAGCTCGTTTAATTTAGAGAGAAACAACATTCATCATTTTCAAGTGAAAACAGTTGTTATATTTTACTTGTTTGTATATTATTGTTATCTATATTTTTACCTTTTAAGTAGTGCAGGACTTAAGGGAGTTCTATTGGAGATTTTAATTAGGCATTTTGCTTTGCTGCTATGAAATCAACTCAAGAGTCAAACACGAGAAACTAAGAAGAATTACTGCATATACATGTGTGTGTATATACAGTAATCCCTCACTCCTCACCATATTGCGGTTCACCCATCATGGTATATTATCTAAGCTTATGGCGATTCCTCCATGGTGTTGTGCTGCATTCATAATAGAATAAATATATGCAAATATATCTGCAGTACAGAGGGACTGAACCTGAAGCGACATGGTTGCAGATTGAGCTTTTAAACTGCACAGCAAGGTTTGCATCTATGAAGAGTAAAACTTAATTATTGTCAGCCCATGCCTGAAAACAACAGAAACAGCACCAATATAAAATGCCCTTTATATATACCGTACTAAAATAAACAGTAACAAATCATCTTGAATGAAAATCCAAACACAAACCCAACTTTTTGAAAGCAAAAGAATTTTTTTTTTATTCAGCGACTACATTAAAAACAAGTTCTAATCAACAGAAAAAACACCCTGAGCCATCTTTACAAATTGTGATGGAGGGCGGAGTTGGGTTGGTGGGGTTAAAAAAAAAAAACGATGGCTAAGTGAGGGAGAAAAAGGATTCTTGCTTTTTTTTTTTTTTTAACCTCTTTCTCCTTCTGTTTCTCCAATTTAGCCGAAAGTATTTTTTTTTTAATTATTTCCACCCCTTTTCTAATAGGAGGTTTGAAACTGATATCAATGAAGTATATAAAGTCGGGGGGGGGGGACGAGCTAGCAAGACTTATAATGAAAAGAAATCCATGCATTAACTAACTCTGGCATTAGGAATTATATGAAGGCAACACACAAAAAAAAAAAAACTTTTGTTGTCTTTCTATATAACAAACAGACTGCATTGCCTTTACAAGAGAGGAAATTAATTTTAATTAGAATATAAAATATTTCAGTAGCAACTGGGGGAGAGAGAACTCATTGTATAACACAAAATATTAGGCTTTTAATGAACAACTTAAAAATGTCAAAGGTCAGGATGTCAGGGGTTAAAAAGACAAAACAAAAGAGAAAGGTCTAAACTGAGGGCTATTAATACTAAATATACGCTTAGAAACACGAAGCCAAGAATTTCATTAAACTTCTTTTCTCTTTTTTTAAAAAAATAAATACTAATACTAGATGCATTCAGAGAGGGTGGGGCATGGATATTCTTGCAGTTCATTACAAGTAAAATTGTTAGATGAAATGAAATCTATAAATTGTAAGCGGAATAATTTTTTTTTTTTTTAAATCAGAACTTTTAGTAAAAATGCTCTAAGGGAGTTTGAACGAATTCTTTTCACAAAATTATTGCAAATCACTAATGAGCATTTTCTGTATTAAAATGTATTAGACAATAAATGGTTTCAAATTTTAGCACAAGGCCTGCAATTTCAAGTGAGGGTGTAAATTGATTGCATCTACTAAGTCAGTAATCAACTGGTATTAATTTCATAGACACCAGAAGGGTGAAAGACAAAGTTGACCTCGACAGAATTTGACCCCAAAACATAAAAATGGTTGAAACGCTGCTAAGATTTTGCCCAACGTGGCAACAATTCTAACAGCTCACCACTTTAATGCATTAAATAATAGTATTTCAAATTTTAGTACGAAACCACAATTTCAGGGCAGGGATAAGTTGAAGACATCAATCCCAGTGCTCAACTGGTACTTATTTTATCAACATCAAAAGGATGAAAGGCAATGCAAGAATGGACAAACTGCCGCTAAGCATTTTGCCTGGGGGGGGGGTAACAATCCTGCCAGTTTACTGCCTTAATGCAGTAAAGTTCAAGGGACATTTACTTTAAATTTGCTGGGTTCTTTGGAGGTTAAGAGTTCTTTTCTGTAAATAAAGGCCAATAGCACACCAAACAAGTACCATCATTTTACTTCATCTCTGATGTATAGGTAGGCCAGTTCATTACTATGAATTCCATTGCTAATTTCCTGATGACTCAAGTAATTGTCTTGAGACACAATCCATGGAATTTATTATTTACGGTTTACTTCTACTTCAGAGGAGCCATTGCCATCAAAATCCTTTTTAATGTTCATTTTATTCATCCTGCATAGGTAAGTTCAGGCCTGGCACATAGCATATCAGCCCTCACATAACCCACTGTATCCACACTGAAGAGGGCCAGCATCTGAGAGCTGAGTGAGATCACCACCCATTTCGAAGCCCTTAACAGTCTTTGTCTCAGAAGACCGAAAATAGGGGGGGGGGAGAAGACAAGAAATCTTGACACAATGAAGTGATCAAAAATTTATTAACAACTTTGTGCAAAGTTTAGGCTTTTGCTAGAATATTCCATCAAATACATAAGAGTTGTTAATAATATTCCAAGCTAGAATAATTAAATAAATGCTAATTAATTCTCAAGAATAAATTGCGACTTCAACTGCAGTGTATTTCAGAATCATGATTGAAAAATAACACACAACAAACTGTTTATTATTTACTTATGACTTTCACACTTACCGTTCTCTATCTATCACCTCAGTCATACAGACTGGCATTACAGTAATCAATTGATTTTATATTTTCTATAACATTCATTCTCTTACTACATTCGCCATTTCAATAAAGATGAGAGCTCCTCTACATGGTCTCACTACCAGCTAGAAACATCAGCCCTGTATTACACTCAACCAACTTAATAATAGGGGAAAAAAAAAAAAAAGCAAGGGGGATACATTAGACAGTGTAGTTCCAGATAAAATATGCCGAAAAAAAAGAGAGTATGGTCATACCTTTGATGCCTCTGGTAAGGTAGATAAGACTGATTTGAGGATAATCTTAAATAGCCCATATTTATAATTATATTTATATACCTCTCACATACCTCTCACACAGCAGAACATTACACATACATACACAAACACATCATTAGACTGTACTGCAAAAGGTTAAATACTTACAAACATAGCTTCCATGTAACTTGACAGTCAATAAGGAACCAGGAAGAAGATTTAAATTAGCATTTTCCTATCAAATTCTGTAATTAAGACACTGTGGCCCGTGAGCTTGTATTACAGATGATAAAGAACTAACAATTTAAATAAACTGCTACGCCGGACAGAACAGGATACAAACGACTCTCAAAGTTTGTCTCAAAATCGTAAAGTGCTTTGCTGGGGAAAACTATCAAGTGACTTATTTGAGGAGTGGGGACACATGTTCAGAAAATGTAAGTAAAAAAATCAACAAAACTAGATAAGTATGAAAATGGTTTTTAAATAACTGCATCTGAAGGAACAAGAAATGTGCATATATGTACATGATTAATTACGTATGTATGTGTGCGTGTACATACATATGGAAAGAAAGAACGGAATAGGGATAGGAAAATATTCTTATATTGCAAAGTAATTAGATACGTATCATATATCAGAATATTAACTGGTAGGAGTAGTACAAACAGAAAATTATTGATTAATTAACTCAAATTTGAAATGGTGTATCGAGGAAAAAATAGGTCAGGTGACACGGGCCCATTAACAAGATTAATGCCCCCTGGAGGTGAACAAAATGAGTGTAAACTAAATTACAACTGTTCAGATAAATATAATAGATAAAACACTCGAATCACATGATGGAAAGAAAAATAAGAAGTATACGTATAAGGAGAGACTTGGTCGAATATAATTAAAATAAGGGCTACAACTATATTTGATGGTTGGGAATGGAATGCAGGACATTTCATTGGTTCCAATTACTGATAGCACGTTTGAGCTAGAAACAAGGAACTTAGCAGAAATTTGGTAATATAACTATTTCAGAAATGAACTTCAAGAAATACTGACAAGACATAATGTGTCCTCTCTGTATTGATACATGTAATGCGCGCGAATAGAGATGGACAATGCTCGATGGTGGACAAGGTGGTCAGTTGGCATAAGGCAGTCTCCAGTAAAAGCAGCAGAAGCGCCGCCACTGCCGCCACCATCATGTTAATGTCTACATTTTCCAATGCTTCCATGTGTCGAATGGAGTTTATTCAGGCAAGCTTTTCTATGGGTGGATGCCCTTTCTGTCACCAACCTTACCTATTCCCAAGGAAGCTAACTCCCCCCTCCATCGCCAGACATCAGACATGGTTGCGTAGAATATTAGAAATGAATGACATTCATTTACAACAATCATGCAAGTCAATGTAAGGATGGGTCACACACACACACACACACACATACAACGATGGGCTTTTCTCAGTTTCCATCTACCAAATCCATTTGCAAGGCTTTTGTCGGCCTAGATGTCTACAGGAGAAGACAAATGTTCTTCACATCAGAAAGAGGGAGTCATGGAATGAGAAGAGGAGTTGATGAGGGGGGGGGGAGTAGAGAATGAGGGACAGACAAGAGGGAAGGAAGAGCAGAGAGTAATTATTTTACAACAATATGCTTCTAAAAGACATCCATCTACTTTTAAAACCTTAAGAGACATCCTGATGTTTCATGTGGTTTTTTTTAAAATTTTCTTTTAAATTCTGTTTGGGTTTTCTATAAAAAAATTACTTACATATCAGCAAAACGTGGGGTTTCTCTTTTTTTTCAGAAAGTGAAATAAGAAGTTGTGAGAGCCGCCATGTGTTTTTCAAGAGCATGGGTAATAATAAAAGTGAAGTGGTGGAGAAGAGATGAAACTGTTTGGTTTCTTTTGTACTCTTTCCTCACCACCCACACCAACACAGATATTATGATACTAACCGCGCTCGCTCACGGATATAGTAACATAACTGCAGGAGTACCAGGATCTAGAGTGAATGAAAGTTCTTTTTCACACATTCTTATTTACACAAAAATGTCCAATAAAACATCACCAAACGCTTATGACACTTTATATCGCCAAATTCAAAATCCTATTGAGGTTAACTTCTGTCGTTTTTTTACTTCTCTTTTTTGAGCTGGTGGGAGTGGGTGTCATTGTGATAAAGCAACAATCAAGTAGAGGTTGATCTCATTGGCCTAACCTCTACCCTAATTTCCTTAAATTTCTGGCCTTGTGCCACTGTTCTTTTATTTATTACATGTTTTAGTCATTAGACTGTGGCCATGCTGGGACACCACATTGAAGACTTTTAGTTGAACAAATTGAACCCTGTATTTTTTCTGTGTTTGTTTCTGTTTTTTAAAGCCTGGTACTTATTTTGTCAGTCTCTTTTGCCAAAGTGCTAAGTGACAGAGACATTAAGACACCAACACTGGTTTTCAAGCAGTGGTGGAGGACCAAGATAGACACAAGGACGGACAGACACACACACACACACACACACGGTTCAAATTTACAGAAACAAAAGATGAAGACAGGTGAAAGAATGATAAGCAAGGGTATTAGTTTAACAGTCAGGAAGAACGTAGCCTCTACTTCAACCATCCTCCATTCTGGGACTGGTAGTGATATTGTGGCCAACCCACGCCATAACCCTAACCCTCTCACAGTGTTGCTGTAGTGAAAGAATCAAGTGAAAGAGAACGAGACAAAAGGGGAGAGGGAGCAATGGACCCCAGTACTTGACTGGTACTTTACCAACATCTTGGAGGATGAAAGGCTAAGGTGACTTCTGCAGGAATTGAACGTAGAATGCTAAATCCCAGAATGAAATACCAGAAAGCATCCTGTCTGATACTCTAACAATTTTGCCGGTCCATCAGTTAAGACTGGCATGTTATATTATTAACCCTAAAAGAATATAAAGGCCAAGTTGACTTCAGCAGGATTTGAAATAAGAATGAGAAAAACAAAAACAAAAATGTGAAAAAAAAAGAAGAAAAATCAAAAGCCTGAACAATTGCCATAAGGCATCCTGTCCAACGCTCAAATAATTCTGCTAATCGGCTTCTGCCTCATATATATGGTGTAGACAACACAAATTAGCTGTAATTCAAAGCTAGTGAAATATAAAAATATAAACACACAGTGAATGAACATTGTAAATTGCAGAACCAAATCGTAGAAATACTTGTTTTCAAAGGGAAACAAAAACAAACCAACACCCCACCACCACTCGCTACACGCTCATACCAACCCTAGAATTTCCAGAAGTTTTTCTTATAAGTCAGTTTGCATGATTCTGCTGGATTCCTTACACACTTAGGAATAAATTCTAAAGAGATTTAAGATAACCCAAACCGATTATTTTATACAATACAAACCACTGCATTGTTTGTTAGGCTTTAAATAACAAAAAAAAAAAAAAAAATTAAAAAAGCAGAGAAACGGAAGTAACATTGGTATCATATAATCAAAGAAATTGCTGAAGCATATATATACATACACACACAGACACACATACGCACTCACAGAACCAACATTTGTACTATAGCAATGTTAAGAACCAAATTAGGAAGGAGGAAAACACACACACATACATGCATACATACACACACACCAATATATATATACAACACATATGTGCATCAACACATCCATGTACACACGGAAATATAACAAGCAAAAATATTCAGAATAGCACGTTATTTACTACAGCAACGGAATTAATGGATATATAATTATTATATATGAATGACTGGGGGAATGAATCCAGTGGTTCACCCATGCAAGCAGAAGCAGAAATAATTACAACAACAACAACAGCATCAATAACCACAGCAGCAGCAGCAGCAACAATAACAACAACAAAACTAATGACAATAACAACAACACCAATGATGTTGTGGCCTCAATTTGAGACATGAAACAGGTTAATTGGTTCTTTTAAATAAGAAGCGCTTCTGACCTTGCAATATACAATAGAACCGACAACAAGAACGCTAGAAAGCACAATTTGGATAAAGCAAATCTTAATTTGAATTAGTCGTGGTGGTGGTGGTGGTGGAAATGATGGGAAGGATGAAGATTACATTGCAAAAAGAAAGAAAAAAAAGACAAACGTGAAGGGGGGAAAAAAATCGTTTCATAAATATGCAAATGACAGAAATGGTGGAAACAGCATCCCCTGCCCTGGCTCCTCCACCCCCATCCTCATCCCAGCCAATATAAACTGTCCAGCAAAGAAGAAGCACAAAACAGATATTGTTGTTGTTGTAGTTGGTGTTACTGTTGATGCCACTGCTACCACTCATGCTTCTCGGAGCTGTGAGATAGGGTTTGGTATGGCGCTGGTAGATATGTGATGATTGGCAACTAAAGAAGTAATCGATGTTTTGCTTTATCTAAATGAAAAGAAAACAAAAAAAAAAAAATTTTTTTTTTTCCTATCACTGATTACTGATCAATGATGTTATCAATCATTTCATTATCTGATCAAAATTGGTATTGTCTCATCCAAGAATGGAACATCTGCCAGGAGAGTTATTCTATAGAGTTCTTTTATTTATTTATTTTTCCAGTTAATTCCTATGCTATATATTTTACTATTTTAATATATGATGCAGTCAGAAGAGAACAAGTAGAAAATCATGGCCTTTCAGGTTTATACAGGAAAGGAGGAAGTTATGCACAGACCTGTCCCTAATGCCAGCAGAAGAATGGAATTTGCTAAAGGCCCTTAAAAGCCAGGTGGTAAAGTTGAAGCAGGCAAAAGATTAAGTTTAAGAAAAAAAAAAAAAAAAAAAGGTCTCTCCTATATGATGGGCTTCTTTCAGTTTTCGTCTACCAAATCCACTCACAAGGCTTTGGTCGGCCTGAAGACACTTGCCCAAGGTGACCCACAGTGGGAACCTGGAACTATGTGGTTGGTAAACAAGCAGAAAGCAAGGACTACTTTTCTAAATTATTTTCTAGATTTCTAACTTTAACCCTTTCAATACCAACCTGCCTGAGACCACCCACAGTTCTGTGACACAAACTTCCTGTTCTTGTTAATTTATGTCTCAAGCACTATGACAAGATTATTTACTAAATTCTTCATTATTTTTAATGAAAGCAGTGCCTTTCAACAAAAATACAGTTTAAAAAATTGTTAAAATGGATATTTTTATTTCAAATTTCTCATGTGCCCAACTTATATTTGTTTTCCCATCCATTAGTAAGATGGTATTTTTTTAAAAATTTCTTTGCTTTTTGAGAAGGATAGGGACAAGAACAAACTAGGGCTTTTATACACTTACTTTTGCTTAGAGAGATTGCTGACATTGATAACTGACCATATGACTGTAAAGTAAAACGGAACTTGTGTTCAATCAATCAAGCAGAGAGAGAGAGAGAGAGAGAGAGAGAGAGAGAGAGAGAGAGAGAGAGGTGACAGACAGAAAAAGAAAGAGAGAGAGAAAGAAAGAGTGCATTTTGCACCAAAAAGCCAATATGTGTTTCTTTCATGGTAACTATATCAGTAAAGTTTGTTCTAACTGTTATGTCCAGCATTATGTATTTCTATTTCATTGTCTATGTAGGATTGGTCCAAACAGTGTACCTCACTGACAGACAATACTGAATGTGTCAGTACACTATTTATTGGGAGTGGACCAGCCCACTTCTCACCTGGGGGTGTCCGCCACAACACTAACAGAACATCCACATTTAAGTGGGAATAAATATTACCTCTTGATATTAATACTAACTTTGTCACTAAAATATATATATATATATTTGCAGCAAGCTAACTGGCTAATCGTGACACCAGCGCCTGTTCTGGCACTGTCAATGTATATATCGCTGGTGGGGAGATGAAACACTACTACTTCTAGCAGTCAAGTGTCCATCATTGACAAGACCAAATAAGAAGATACACACACACACACACACATTCAACACAACAGGCTTCGCTACAGGTTTCTTTCAGTTTCCATCTACCAAATCCACTCATAAGGCTTTGAGTCCAAGGCTATAGTAGAAGACATACCTATGGTGCCAGACAGTAAGGGCCAAACCTGAAATTATGCTGTTGAGAAGCAAACTTCTTAACTACACAGCCACACCTGGGGGTTGAATCATATGATTAACAGTCTAGTGATTGGTTTCGATATTTGTTAGTTTCTCATCAGGCTCCAATGTAGTCTATACCAGCTTATTGGATATAACATAGAACACCTAATGGCAGATTATAACATGGTTTGCCAGCACAGAAATAACAAAAATTTAAATAATAACCTATTCAAATTGTCAGAATGGGAATGTGAAAGACTGCAGATATGTTTTAAACATATAAATACACTTTTACATTCAGCTACCTCGCTATTGTGCTATATGGCATTTCATGTAATTTATGGTTAGAACACAAGTAATAGAATTAGTAAAATGCCATTATAGGCCTGAAAATTATTATTCAACTAAAAGTAAATTCTTGTATAGCAAACTTCAATTGTTCCAACGTTATAGCATCCAAGTTACATCAACTAATCCATGTCACAAATGTCAGGTTGATGCTGATGGCATTTGGACAAACATCTCCCCACTCTCTTACCCAGCCTCGATCTAAAAGACTTATAACCAAAGACGGTCCAGTCACTAAAACTAATTTTACCTAATGCCTTCCTGTTTTTTTGTTTTTTTCTAAATAGATGGTAGAATATAATATGTATGAAATTTTGATATTTCTTACAGGTCAAGACTCCTTTGTTGGCTGGACAACACTGAAGTTTGTTTTCTGGCACATTCATTCAGCAAGCAATAAAGAAAATATTCTATTGTGTACCAGAAATTCAAAACATATCTCTTGCTTCTTTAGGGTTTTCCTCAAGCACCTTTTTACCCCAGATTCTCCCAGAGACCCTTATAAAAATGTGGAAAGGTTATGTGCCTTCTCTATACCTAGATATCTCTGCTTATCACTGACTGACATGCAGCCACCTCTCTACCTGCTCAAACAACACACAACTTCTGACACCTTAGTTCAACGGATCTTTTCCCTTTTCTCATTTGTCCCTTCTCTTGATCTTTCCCTGACTCGCATGTATGTTAGTTAGCAACATCACTAAATGTTGGTGGCATGCAAAAAGCACCCAATACACACAGCAAAATGATTGGCATTAGGAAGGGTACCCAGCTGCAGAAACCATGCCAAAACCCAGCATGCAGCATGACGCAGCCTTGTGGCTCAACAGATCCTTTCAAACCATCCAACTCATGCCAGCATGGTAAACAGACGTATGATAACGACACATGCCAGCTAAACGAATTGCAACACATGGAATGTCATGGCCACTATTGGGTTCCAAAATCACAAGAGTAACTCCTACAGTACTACAGAGAATAAATACGAACTAGGAAACCATCAGTTAGTGATTAATTTTATACAAAAAAGAAAAAAAAACCCAATCTATTTCATCTCCATAAATTAAGGAGAAAAGTATATTTCAACCCTTAAACTCAAGTTCTGTAGGGCTTTCTCTACATAAATCTCTCCAAGTAAGAAACTAGAGATCTTGAAATGCTGTTAGTGAAGAATAACCACTATGGTAGTATAATTGTGTGTTGCATGAACTTGGTTGAAATTTCCTTATATGATATAATCGTTTCTAATATAGGCACAAGGCCTGAAATTTGGAGAGTGGGGGGTATGTTCAATAATATTGATCTCAATGCTTAGCTGGCACTTTATTGCATAGACACTGAAAAAAAAAAAAAAAAAAAAAAAAAATGAAAGGCAAAGTTGATTTTGGTGTGATTTGAACCGAGGATATAAAGAGCCAGAAGAAAGGCTGTGAAGCGGTTTATCAGACATGCTAATGATTCTCGTGTTATTTGACACTCATCAGTGTTCATTGTGAATGTAGTTTATTTTACTTGTTGTCAGGTCACCTTCACCTACCATGGTGCACTGAATACATGAAATTGATTACACATGTTCCCACATGCATTTACAAGGTATTGATTCTTGCTTACTGATTTCTTGTGTTATTTATTTAACATAAATCATTAATTAATAAACAAATAGATAAACAAATAAATGATTAATATGCGATATTAACCAATTTTTAACTTACCACTTGAGACATTTACTACTATTGGGCTTGATAATTAGATTTTTAAAAAAAAAGCAAGAAAAATCAGAGTAATTTACTTGATAAAATGCAAAATATAAACACATAACGGTGGTGCCCCAGCATGGCCACAGCTTTGAGCTGAAACCGATAAAAAAAATAAATAAATACAGGGTGAACAGGAAGTCTTTTGACAAGAAGTTGTGTCTAAAATAAGACAAAACTTTGTTTCTAGTATGGAAGAGTTTTTAGCATCAGGTTCTGACCCCCAAACAACAACAAAACATCACTATTTGAACTGCGGTTTCATGCAGATGAAGATTTGGCAACCACTGTGGGTATCTTGTACGGGACTTCAAGGATTAAAAACTGAGTTTTGAACATCGTTACAGAAACTGCAATTTATTATTTGGAGTGGAGAGGGCTTGAATAATAAATTATAGTTGATTAGTCCCATGTACGACATTTAGCTAACTGCACCTGGTAGTAAGGGTCCAGTTTGAGAGTTCTGGAGTTGCAGGGGGCACAGGGTCACCCTTTAATTCTCATTACCCTGAGGTCTGTTCTGGACTGGAACAGTTGTCCCTGCCAAGGTCCCCGCTATGGATGGTATAGAGTTTTGTAAGGATAGATTGAGTTCCTTAGCTGTGGTGAAAGCAATCAATTTAAGTGAAGGAAAACTCCAAAATTAATGCCCTCTTTCAACAAGCCAACACAGAAGAAGATAGATGATAAAACTAATATGGGGCATGCCCAATAATGTAGATTAATACTACAGAGGCAACTTCCACATATTAGCATGCATTCTGCTGCAGGTGGAGATAGCAGGGGAAAATGAATGACGATGATAGCTATTTAGTTTATTTCGTGTATTTGTCTGATAGTTTATTTGAATCTCTTCCCTGAAGGGTAAATGGCTAAGTTGACAATAGCAAGATTTGATTTAAGGACTGTACAACTCATTCACAAAGACAAAGTGGTCATGGCCAAACCACTAATCAAACAACGAAACCATCATAACCTAATATCTTATACTTGTATGTCTACAACAGCATATGTGTATTATGAAAGTATTTGATCAACTGCATAATGCCATGATCAGGTAGAAAGAAAAAAAAAAACTGAGGGTTCCTCAGTATGAAGAGTGACATAAAAGAAAAACAGAAAACCCAGAGTGAAGGAGAAAATATCTTGCAGCATTTAGCAACAGCCCTTCACATTCTGAGTTCGAATCTTGCCAAAATTGGTTTCTGTCTTTCCTCCTTCTAGGGTTGATAGAATAAAGTACGCGACAAGTATTGGAGCTGATTTAATCAATTGTAAACGCATATTCCCACTAACATACGTGCACATGCATGCAGACACACACACACACACACACACAATCTGCAAGTGTTTGGCCTTGTGCCAATGTTTCGTAATCAATATCAACCAAAACCAACCAACTTCGCTCTCAGACACCAACAACAGCAGAAACCAAAACCACAACACTTGGCCCTGCCATTTCCTAAGTGCAATATGTCTGAGGCGGTTTTTACATCATTACACTTTCTTAACTAAGAAATATTCTGATTGTAGTGTATGAGAGAAACTCTTGCTCAGTAACGACGGCAATATTGTTAATGGGATGGATCGACTTATTTTGATGAGATCTAAAATTTTCTGACAGGTCTTTCAGGAGTTAGGGTTACATCATTATATCGTTTCCAGTAATCGTGTCAGATGTCAGCAGAGTGCAATCATCATTAGAAGTTGAATAAATGCAGTTAACTTCACTACTACTACTACTACTACTAAGATGCTTTGACTGTGCTAACAGGCACTGCTTCAAGAAAAAAAGAAAAAAGAAATTAACAGTAGAATCAATAATATATCATGTCCTTGACCTGAATTTGACAAAGATTTTCTTCCTTTGTGACTGTGCAGATGTTTATATATGTGTGCACGTTTATTTGCACTTGCACAAAACACTGCACATCTGAGATGTGAAATAAGTGCAATACTTTAAAAATCAATAAAACGATAACATAATTCAGAAAATATCCTGCACAGGCTTTTCATTTTAGCTTAAATCTTTGTGATTCGCTGGGTTTTTGCATGTTTCTTTATCTTTTTATATTTTACTCGTTTCACTCATTGGACTGCAGCCATGCTGGGGCACCACCTTGCAGATACTTTTAGTCGAATGAATTGATCCCCGTACTTATTATTATTATTATCATATTTTTTAAAGTCTTATTTTATCGATCTCTTTTGCCAAACTGCTAATTTAGGGAATGTAAACAGACCAACACTGATTACCAAGCAGTGGTAAGGGACATATACAAACACACATACACAACAAGCTTCTTTCAGTTTCCATCTACCAAATACACTCATAATGCTTTGGTCAGCTCGAGGCCGTACTAGAAGACACTTGCCCATGGTGCAATGTGGTGGGATTGAAACAGGTTCCATGTGGTTGGAAAGCAAGGTTGGAAAGTGTCTATATGCATGTATAGGTTTTGTTGTTGAACCCCACAATAATTCTGCTAGAGCAGATAAACGATCAGAAGTATTTCCAGACATGGCCATCCAGTCTTTATAGTCTATGTTGGACCATATTATTTAATGCATTCACCTAAGATGGTGGGATGCGATTGGAGCAAGAATTGATTGTGTGATTGTTGCAGGCAGACCTATAATCAATCACATTCCAGCTGTGACCATCCCCGTCTTTCTTTCCTTTTCTTCAGTCGCACTATGTCTAGGGCCATATTACTTACTGTGTCTTTAACTTTTATTTAAGATGACAAGATGTGTGTAATACAAAGGAAATTTCAGTACTGATTCTAGCAGATCAATCTCATTCACATACACTTACATTCACAAATGCTCTTACATACACACTGAACTTCACTACAAAACCTTGGTAACCAGTCACCCAGAACATCCACATTTATCTGCTCACCATACTTTATTCTCAACTTCTCTATCCATTGTGTTTTAATTCTTAAAATGTCTTTTGAGGCCTCCATTAGATTTGCAGACCTTCTGGCATACATTGCATTCAAAGATGTGCACAGACATATAAGCAGAATAGTTGGTGGAGGTTCGTTTTCCATGGGTTCACAAATGAGATTTGAGCCCAGCAAAAACAGGCATGGTTTGTTACAAACTGTGCACACAGAAAGGTCATTGTGATTCACCTTCTTGATCATGACATTAAATCTCTTTTGAGTCTTGCATGCATTATCCTGGCCTCTTCAAACACTTTCTCTCCACTCCACACTTTTGTTCGCTACACACACATATAAATGACAAGACTCAATACAATACATTATAATTGAAAGGTTCTGATTGCCAGTACTCAGAGTTACGTTGTTTCTGAGCATTAACTAGTAAACTAAGCCTGCTTTTCTTTTGAAATATTCACTGTTTGAATATTTTTTTGGAATGTGAAATGAAAGTTTGAAGAAAACACTTAACCTTCTGCTCTTCTTAAAAATCCTTTGTGAGCAAAAAACAGCAGCTGCAAGATCACAGTTTTGATTTTGCAGTAATATTATAAAAGTTTTAAACTTCATATGAATGAGGTCACTCTAATAACTTTACTTGTGAAATTGCATTGCTTTTCAAGACATGCTTTTTAAGGGAATACATCTAATTTATAGTTTTGATTAATATTTTTAAAAACAATGAATGTGTAAGTGCATGTTTTGCATGCAGCCATGCAAATGCATATATATTCTCTCTCATACATATACATGCAATTATATATGCATACGTAAATATACACATATGCATATATATACATATACATGCATGACACATACTGGTTTCAAATTTTGGCACAAGGCCAGCAAGGTCAAGGTTGGGAGTGAGTTAATTACACTGCCCCACCCCGGTGCTTAACTGGTACTTATTTTATTGACCCCAAATGGATGAAGGGCAAAGTTGACCTTGATACAATTTGAATTCAGGACATAAAGACAGACAAAATGCTACTAAGCATTGTTATGCCTGATGTGCCACCATTTCTGCCACATTGCCGCCTTATGTTCTCACATATATTAAAATCTATATTTTGAAGCTAATGCTTTTTAATTTAAAAAAAATGTTTTTCTCCAAACTAGAATTCAGCTTAAGGCAGCTGTGTATGTATTTCTGTAATTCCACAGGTTAGATGGGGCATGGGTTGGTTCCAGTCCAACCCATGCCAGCATGGAAAGTGAAAGTAAAATGAGGGTGATTTTATATTTATATTAAGACACACACTGTATAAGAGGGAATATGTGCAGAATGAAATAGAAAGAGAGAGAGATAGAGAGGAAGGAAAGAAGGAAGGAAAAAAAAGAGGGAGGGAAGGTGGGAGAGGTTTTGGCTGCAAGATTGCAGTTCACAACTAAACTTTGGCTTTTCATGCTGTGGATCACGGAAAGAAGTATTTCAGCCCCAATGGCTGCAAGCATGATATTTCTCTCTTCGATATCCACTGGAGAAAAAGACCGAAAGTTTTATTGGAAACTTTTCCAAAATCTAGTAAGAAGACTTCAAGAAAAGTTTAAGTGCCATCAGCTAAGAAGACATATTTGGAACTGACCCCTGCTATTGACCTTACGATACAACACACCTGAACTCTTCTTCGTGTTTTAAGCACAGCAGTACATCTCCAACAATTGTTATTTACATTTTCATTGGTTATATGCAGGTGTTGTTGTTGATGATGATGATGATGGTGGTGGTAGCAATAGTAATGGTTGTGGTGATGGTGATGGTGGTGGCAGAGGTGCGTGTTTATGGCTGTGATATTGGCTGTGGTGGTTGTGTTCGTAGTAGCAAGTGTTATAATGGTGTTTACAATGGTTGTAGTGGCGGTAGCAACACTGACAACAATTCATTTCAGCAGCCATAGTGAAGTTCAAGACTATAGTGCTGATGATAGTGATAGCATTGATGGTAATTTTGGTGATGATGATGATGACATATAGTCATTAACAATGGCAGTAAGTGTAGTGGTTGGTTCTAATGGTAATGAGAGAGTCACCAGTGGGTGGCAATGAACATAATGATAGCAATGACTGCGATTATGAACATGGTAACAGCTGCAAAGATGAACATGAGGGTACTAATGGCTATAGTGATGAACATGTTGAAAGAAAGGGTTGTGGTGATGGTTGTGTGTGTGTGTGTGTGTGTGTGTGTGTGTGTGTGTGTACACAACAAGCTTCCACAGTTTCTGTCTGACAAATTCACTCACACGGCATTGGTCAGCCTGTTACTATAGTAAAATACACTTGCCCAAGGTGCCATGCTCTGGGACTGAACTCAAAACCACGTGGTTGCAAGGTGAGTTTCTTAACTGCATGTGCATATGCACATAGTTCAGGGAAAACAAAACAAAACAAAGCAAAACAACAACAAAGCACCTAATGGCAACTGGAAATCAAACTGATTGAAATGCAAAAAGATGAAGCTAACAGCTTGGAGAATTATAATCTTAATGGTTAGTCCTTATATTAAGAATTTCTCTTAATTTCTTCAAATTTAGACCTGATTTCAACTATTTCAGAATAGACCTTGATCATTTACGATAGGAATTTTAAGAAAAAAAAAAAAAGAAAAAAGAAAGAAAAACAAAATGCCAAGTTCCATGCAACTGAATGGTATTTAGAAGTCACATCAATTGAAAATGGTTTCTGATTACATGTCAGTTAAGAACTTATTGGCACTACCAAACTATAAAAGAGCAGTTAATTAAGGTTGTATAATATGTTGGTTCTCTCACATCCTTAATTACTTGATTATTATTCTACAGTTTTATTCATCTACTTAGCCAAATGGTACACCAGGTTTTCTGTGTTCCGCTTCAGCTATCACCAATGCTACAGGAATATCACAAGAAGCTAATTAGTAAAAATATCGAACGCAAAACTGCAAACGAAAGCCAGCCTGTATATCTTTGTGGACAACGGGCAATTTTATGTTAAGCATCTATTACTATTATTATGCAATAAAAATTCCTGCAGATGATTTAATTCTTTCATGTCCATAGAAGCCGGACACACCCGACGTTTTTGATATTTTCTTTTGTTGTGCGTGTATGGTTTTTTAGGGGTGGGGTTGGGCAGGTATTTTGGTTTTTGTTTCTCTTTGGCTCATAGATCACAGTTTTAACTTTGTTGATGATCTTTGAAGAGCAGATGGGTGTCAAGAATAACACAATAAAACACAATGATAACGGCCACTGGGGGAGTATGTCAAAAGCAGAAAGAAGTGTTAAGAGCTAAAAGTTAAGTAATAACTGTTATTGCAGCAGTAGAGGTGGTGGTTGCATTATATTGGTTAGTAATAGACAGAATATTATATATATATATATATATTACATTACTATGCAGAACAAGGGAGAAAGGACAGATAAAATGAATTTAAAAAAATAAAAAACTTCAAAGGGGTATTTTTTTTTTATTTTCTTATTTCCATTACATGAAATAAGTTTGCAAATGTCTTGCCATTATTCATAAAAACAAAAACAAAAACAAAAAAAATTCTTTATATTTTTTTTGTCTTCCATATCCCCACCTCTTGCGCCAGCTCCAAAAACTATTATTTCTAAAACGAAATAAGGTAATGCGTGAAATAAAAGTAATAACAATGGTAAGTAGCTTGTATCGCAGTCATATAAGGAGCAATAATTTTGTCGGTCTCAGATCTTTTATACTTATACCATAATAAATTCCATTCCATCAAAATAAAACGCAGAAACTATTAATATTTAAACCTGGTTATTCTCCCTGTCATCATTACACAGGTGTCAATGGGTTACAATCAATTTCTTTTGAAAGGTGGAGCTCTTTATTTAGTGTATAAATACCACAAACAATGAAGGTATTTTTAAGTCTGTATTTCTGTGAACTTCGGTTGAGATGAATAGGAATTGGCCAAAGTTGACAAATATCAATAGACAGTGTTTCATAGTATATAATGCTAATATCAGGAACACACAATACTATCACAGATATATAATAATAATAATAATATTGATGATGATGATGATGGTGGTGATGATGATGATATCAAGCAAACACAATAATACCCATAAACACATACCAATATCACATTATACAACAATATCATGAATAAAGGAGTATCAGGGCATGCAAAGTGAGATTATAGATACACAAATATAATACATAAGCAGTAATATCATAGACACACAGCTATACATAAATACACACACACACACACACACACACACACATCGCACAAATAATCATATCAGGCAGACACAATAAGATTTTTAAGACCACATCACACATATATACAAGTGCAGGGATGGGTGTGTGTGATAAACAAGTTCACTTCCAAATCATATGGTTTTAGGATCAATCCCAATCCACAGCACACATTGGGCAAGTGTCTTCTGCTATAGCCTTGTGTCAACCAAAGCCTTGCAAGTGGATCGCATAGATGGAACTCGAAAGAATCCCATTGGGTGTGTGTCTGTGCGTCTTTGTCGTGACTTTGCATGAGAAGTGTAAACAAGCATCACTGTCATACAAGCAGCGTTGTTTGTTTCCAATCTTCCATGAAAACATGTCCAGCCATGGGGTAATATTAACCCTTTGGCATTTAAACTGGCCACATTTGGCCAAAATATACTTCCTGTTTTATGTTCAAACTGGTCATATCTGGCCTTTCACACTTACCCTACAGAATTATTTTGAAAATAAACTATCACATCATTTAAATCTCCCAGCTATGAAATAATGCATTATTAATTTAAAATGATGTGAATCAATAAGCATTACATTTGACGGATAATACTACATTTTAACCACAACTGGTTACACACTTTCCAGTACAGGCTTCTATCAATTTCTGTCCACCAGATCCACTCACAATGCTTCGGTCAGCCCCAAGGCTATAACAGAAGACACTTGCCCTGAAGGTACCAAACAGTGGGATTGAACCTGGAACCATGTGGTTGGGAAGCAAACTTCTTACAGCACAGCTGTGCTTGTGCCTGCATTAGATATATTTCTAAAAACAGGAAGTGTGTAGGAGAGAATTCAATGTGATAACAGCAGATATAGTTTACGAGGATTAATTAATAAATACTGAATAAATGACTTCTTTTTTTTTTTTTTTGAAATACTTAAGAAAACAACCTTTAAATGGTTGAAATGTTGTTTGTCGTTAATAATGTAATTTTTCAGATGATTAATTCCATCATTAGAGATGAAAGGTTTTATATTAATATCTACATCCACAATATGGTTTGATTGGTTTGATCTCTGGAATGAAATGTAGTGGTAGACATAAATATTAATAAAAACACTAAATAAAAAGTTTCATCTCTATCTAAAGACGGCGCTTAATCGTCTGGAATAATTATTATCTCAAGGATAATTTTTGCTAGAGACAGGTGTCATTGACCACTGGTACGTACGTGACTGTTCTAGGATAGATGAACCAAGATAAAAATTAAATATAATGACATATATAGGCGCAGGAGTGGCTGTGTGGTAAGTAGCTTGCTTACGAACCACATATTTCCGGCTTCAGTCCCACTGTGTGACACCTTGGGCAAGTGTCTTCTACTATAGCCTCGGGCCGACCAAAGCCTTGTGAGTGGATTTAGTAAACGGAAACTGAAAGAAGCCCGTTGTATATATTTATATATATATATATATGTGTGTGTGTTTGTGTGTCTGTGTTTGTACCCCTAGCATTGCTTGACAACTGATGTTGGTGTGTTTATGTCCCCGTCAGCTAGCGGTTCGGCAAAAGAGACCGATAGAATAAGTACTAGGCTTACAAAGAATAAGTCCCAGGGTTGATTTGCTCGTCCATGACACAAGGTAATGGGGACATAATTGTAATGCTTTCACATGATTAGTTGAAGGGAAAGAGAGAACAAGAGAAAGAAAAAGGAGAGAGAAAAAGAGGATACAGTGAAGAGGCAGAAAGAGAAAGAAAAAGAGAGAGAGAAAAGACAGAGAGAGAAGCATCCATGACATGTGGTAGGTGGAACGTAATATTTATTCTGTGGTAAAAAAAAGTTAGTTGAAGGTAGTGATATAGTGGAGAGTTAGGAATATAATTTTAGCAGAGAAGTGATGTTCTGATGGTGAGATTAAAGAAAGGCAGAGAGATAGGGGGCGGGGAGAGATGAGGGCAGTTTGAACATAAAACAGGTAGAATATTTGGGCCAGATATGGGTGGTTTAAATGCTAAAGGGTTAAACCTGGTTAGATAAATCACAAGATGTGCTGAAACAGAGTCCAATGAATAATGATATATTAGTATATTATGAAAGATGGAAGACACAGATCATTAGTCTGTTGACTTCCAGTTTTTTGATGTTGCTAGTAAAACATTTTCTACAATAACATCAACATTCAATGTGAGATTGAGTAAATAGTTTGGCTTCCAGCATCTTTCAAGATTTCTTGCTTGTTCAAACTTTTAATCAAAAAATAAGAAATGTATTTGTTGAGGAGAAAGAACATCATTGTCATCATGACAATATTTTTGCTCAACACCAGGTGCAGGCATGGCTGTGTGGTTAAGAAGCTCACTTTGCAGCCACATGATTGCAGTTTCAATCTCACAGTGCAGTACCTTGAGCAAGTGCTTTCTGTTATAGCTCTGTGAGTGAATATAGTACATGGAGACTGTGTGGAAGTCTGTAATATATCTGTGTTTGTGTGTGTGTGTGTGTGTGTGTGTGTGTGTGTGTCTGCATGTGTGTGTCATTATGTTTATCCTCCATCACCTCTTGACAACTAGTGTTGGTTAGTTTATATCTGTGTAAGTCAGCAATTTGGCACAAGAGACCAATAGAATAAGTACCAGGCAACTGAGTGCTCAAGTTGATTTGTTCAACTGAAATCCTTCAAGGCAGTGCTCCAGCATGGGCACGGTCCATTGATTGAAACAAGATAAAAGATACGCTTACGTGCCAAATATTGGAACCAAACCTGTCACAACAAGATTCCAAAGAAAGCAAACTCATGCACATTGTATAGGTCTAGTTGCATGGATAATATCTTTCCATCTTTAATCTTCATGGAACTGATGAAACATCTTATTAGAAATTCTAAACAAAGAAGCGAAACAGCTGTATCTATGGCCAAAGCCACAGCAATCATTATCAGAATATCATTGCAAAATGTTTTAATTATGCTATCTCATTCATCACTTTACACATGCAAACATTATATTGATCACCTGACTGGCCTTCGTGCAAGTGGCACGTAAAAGCACCCACTACACTCTCGGAGTGGTTGGCGTTAGGAAGGGCATCCAGCTGTAAAAACTCTGCCAAATCAGATTGGAGCCTGGTGTAGCCATCTGGTTCACCAGTCCTCAGTCAAATCGTCCAACCCATGCTAGCATGGAAAGTGGACATTAAACGATGATGATGGTGAGGTAGCAAAATCGTTAGCAAGTTGGGCGAAATGCTTAGCAGTATTTCATCCATCCTTATGGTCTGAGTTCAAATTCCATCAAGGTCAACTTTGCCTTTCATCCTTTCGGGGTTAATGAAATATGTACAAGTTTCATACTGGAATCTATGTAATTGACTAGCCCCCCACCCCTACAATTTCAGGTCTTGTGCCTATAGTAGAAAGTATTACACTGATACAGATTTTTTCCACAGGTTTGCAAATACTGAATACCGTTTCTACAGTTGTCACTAATCTTTTTTTTTTTTTTGAGTATTTTTTTTTTATCATTTTCCGACTGCGAGTTCTCCATCCAATTTTCTTACCTCCTACTTTCATATCTATCTTCTCAGATTTAAATCGTTATTAAACACACCAGAGTGCTGCTATTAAAAAAAAAAAAAACTAGATAGCTCACTTAACTTCGTTCAAACACTATTTCCTCCATCACATGCAGACAAACACAGACACTCACACACACATATTCATTCGCTCTTATTATTTACTGTAAAATTCAAACTTTTTTCCATTATGTCGTCAAGTAAATCTTTTAAAAGGAAAAACAAGAAGAAAAAAAATGAAAATATAAAACTTAAAAAAACGCAAAAAAAACAAAAGCAAACAAACAACAAACAACATTAAGATACTTCTCGCAGTTCCTGCATTGACTGATTTATGTCATTTGATTCACACTTCTACAGCTATATTTTGTTTCATTTTTTGGGGGGTTTTTTGTTTTGTCTTATTTTTTTCCATGTCGTCTCCTTTAATATTGCACGGGGTGTAAGAATCCATTTGGAGTCAATATTAACAACTCTTCTTTTGCTCACATTTCATTTTCATATTCCATTCCTTCACATGTGTGTGTGTGTGTGTGTATATATATATACATACACATACACACACACATATACATACAACAACAAACAGCCCATAGGGTGAAGTACATTAGGTACAACACTTTTGTTTTTGCTATTATTAACAAGGAAAAGTGTGCAAAAGAAAAGATAAATAAAGCAAGGAAGGTAGGTAATAATAATAATAATAATAATAATAATAATAATAATAATAATAATAATAATAATAATAATCATCATAATAATAGAAATAATAATAATAATGATAGTAATAGTAATAACAGTAATAAATAACAATAATAATAATAAAAATAATAGTAGTAGTAATAATAATAGAAATAATAATAATAATAATAATAATAATAATAATAATAATAATAATAATAATAGAAATAATAATAATAATGATAGTAATAGTAATAACAGTGATAAATAACAATAATAAAAAAAATAATAGTAATAATAATAATAATAATAATAATAATAATAGAAATAAATAAATAATGATGATGATGATGATGATGATACCACCACCACCACCACCACCACAATAACAACAACAACAGTAGCAGCAGCCATTTTTTTGAAAATAATGTTTCCTTTATTTGCAGCTCTAGCAAAAGATATGTTTTGTGTTATGTACATGATGTAATTTATGAGTTGTTACTGATTAAAAACGAAAAGCCTGCATATCCCAGAGGACGTGATGTCAGAAAAGAACATGAGCAGCAAGTAAGTAATAAGTGTAAGCTTGATTTAACATGTCTCAACAATTTTGAGGGGAGGGGTTGTTACTGTTGTTGTTGTTGTTGTTGTTGGTCTCCATTTAAATTTTTTTTGTTATTGTATTTCTTCTTCTCCGCTTGCATTTTGTATTATTCTTGTTGCTTTTTTTATTTTATATATCTTTTTTCATTCTTTCTGGAAATAATAATATAATCTCACATACAACTAAGAATCACATAAAGCCAGCCAAGTTTTTGTTTCCATTTCTTGTTTGTAAATAATAATAATAATAATAATAATAATAATAACAACAAGCCTTTCTACTATGGGTGCAAGGCCTGAAATTGTGTGGGAGGGGACTAGTCAATTACATCAACCCCAGTGTTTCACTGTTAATTATTTCATCGACCCTGAAAGGACAAAAGGTAAAGTGTAAAGTTGACCTCGGTGGAATTTGAACTCATAACAAAAAAAAAAAACAGATCAAATATAGCTAAGCATTTTGCCCAGCATGCTAGTGATTCTACCAGCTTGCCACCTTCTTGATAATAATAATAATAATAACAAGAGCACTCAGAGAGCACAAACCTTCGTCAAGGTGACACCAACGTCCTCTCAACGATTAGCCAGAGATGATTTTTAAAATGAGAATATTTGGTAGAAACTCGACTGCTCTCACAAACAAGAAACAGGGTTGTGGAGTCGAAATAAAAAAACTTTGATTCCTGTACGATTGGCACCTCCGACTCCAACTCCTCTTTATGTAATTAAGTGACTGTGGTCTATATATCTCATAAAGCATATGCATACACTTGTACTTTGAATGGGCCCATATGTTATAACTGGTTTATATTAAAGAATAAAGATGTGAGTTGGAGTTGGTATAGTTTTACCGACTCCGACTATGACTCCAGATACCCCTTAATTGTTTCTGACTCCCTGGTAATGATTATACCCGCTCATCACCTAATAATTTCAAATTTTGACACAAGGCTATCAAATTTAGTGAGAGGGGTAAGTCAATAACATCAACTACAGTGCTCAACTGGTGCTTTTATGGTTTCTAACAAGTACACAAGGCCACAATTTTTAGAGAAGTCTAAATAGTACATAAATTTGAACAGAGTACTACTTGACTTGCACTTTATTTTATTGAAGAGAGGATGTAAGGTAAACATTTGGACTGCAACTGAACAATATACAGGCAGATATTGAAATACCTCGGTCTGAAAATCCACTGACACCAACTCATAAATCACATGTATATACACACAAAGTATATCTATGTAAACATGTTTGCAAGAGCTGTGAATAAAAGAAACATTATTTACAAAATCTTATCCAGTTCTTTTACACCATGTGTGTGTGTGTGTGTGTGTGTGTGTGTGTGTGTGTGTGCATGCATGTGTGTGTACACACGTATCGTTTTTGCTTTATTAATAATGACGATGATATCAACAACATACTGAAAGAACTTAATGTATCAACGGCAGAAGCTGAAATACAAAGTTAATTAACCCTGAGGAGTGTTTTGTAATTGAACACACAATACTCTTGATTTCATTTTAGACGTTTTTATTTACTTCAGAGAAATATCGGTTTTCCCGATGCCCAGAATAATCATAATATTTTACTGACCCTGGAAGGAGGGAAAAGCAAAGTTGACCTTGGCAGCATTTGAACTCAGAAAGTAAAGATGCCACGAAGCATTTTTTCTGACACTCTAATGATTCTGTCACATTTCACTGAGCCACAGACAACAAGGCACTTTTAACTATTTATCATTCAGGCTGTTCTGTCTATAGGTTCATTGTTTGTTCACATTGTTTTGAATTACTCATTATCTTTCCGCATTGAGATTTTGATGATGTGCTAGTTTATTTTTAATACGACATAGTAGGGAACTGTGAGAGGCTGAATATGGCCAGTTTGAACATAAAACAAGTAGAATATTTGGGCCGGATATGATCAGTTCAAATGTGCTTGTAATGATGCAATATTTGACCCTATATTGAAAGCATTACATTCATTACCAGGGCTAAGTCACAATAACATATTAGCCAAAACTTCTGGTACACATTTTCTAATCTTATATACTGCATTATCTGCAAACTTCACGGCGCAGATTACACTGAGGATACAAGCCATCTCCTTCACATTCAAAACACACCACCACATATACCTGACCAACCCTCTTCAACGCATTGGGCTATTCCATTACTCATTTATCAATGTGCAGTATTTCTACATGTCAAGGATCAACACACTGTGAGAAATAGAAAGAACGGTGCTTCATGTTCAAACTTCGAACCAACACACTGATGGGTCTAGATTTCCCTTTTATTCCTTCTTAGTATAGTAATCCCTTTTATTCCTTCTTAGTACAGTAATCTCATTCTTATCCTTCAGTTTCTCTCTTGACTCCGGTTTTCCCTCCATTTCACCCTAATGCACTGCTCTCCCTATTTTCAGTTCTCTTTCCTTCTTTCTCACTCACCTAGTTTCTCTCTCTTACTACTTCCTGTCAACATATGCAACCTCATGCTGTTTTTGTGTTCCCCATCAGTTGCAGCCAGTTGCTCAAACATACGTGTAAACCTCTACTGTTTTCCTTTCACACTTCCCGCCCCACCTCTCCTGTCATTTTAATCCTGAACAAAGACTTTATCCAAAACATTAGACACTCCACTTCCGACTGCAATTTCACTGTACAATCCCCTCCCCTGCCCCAATACTATCCTCTATAATACAGTCTGGATTGCCATTCCTAGAAATGCCTGTAAAATTATGCTGTTTACACGGTTAGCTCTCTATACTATAGGTATGTCTGCTCTAGGAGACCTTCCACTCCATAACCCCACACCAACAACTATTCAATATCCATTAGCTTGTTATACTGACTATAATCCAACTGAGATAACTGTTGTTTCTCTTTATTTCTGAAGCTTACAAATAATAATAATAATAATAATAATAATAATAATAATAATAATAATAATAATGATAATAATAATAATGATAATAATAATAATAATGATGATGATGATGAACTTCAAAAAATTGTTTACACTTATTAAAAAAGTAGGTTTTTTTTTCTATTTTTATTTATCTATTTGTGGGTTATATTTCATTGTTTTTTGTTTTGTTTTTTATCACTCAGCAGGTTTGATGCTTACTTAGTGTTTGATATAAAGCAAGTTTCATTAGTTAGTAAGACATTCCTCCCAGTGTGTCAATATTTACATTCTGACAACATAATTTTCACTTCAAATATTTATTCTTTACTTTACTCTCAGTGACAAAATAATAATGATAATAATAATAATAATAATAATAATAATAATAATAATAATAATAATAATAATAATAACGATAATAATAATGATAATGATAATAATAACAACAACAACAGAGAAATCATCAATTTCAATAATCTTTAGATTTCTTTCTTGCAGTATTATGTTATTTAAAAATTTTAATTTTTTAAAAATTTTTTACTCATCTTGTCTAAAATAGCAATTCTTTTTCATTATTATTTTTAAAAAGTAAAGTGAAACTCAAGTTTACACACGAGAGGGAGAGAGAGAGAGAGAGAGAGAGAGAGAGAGAGCTAAAAGAATTCAGTTTTCTAGATGTTTGTACATCCGATTACAAGATGAAACAGTTTTTACCTGTATGCGTATATAATTATTACTACTGGGAAACAAGCAACCTAATAAACTCAAACAACAATACGATGTTGGAACAGCAGAGAAAAAAAAGACACAAGAAACTTATTTCTAAATAACCAAAGTGCAAGAGCTTTTATCAGTCATCAACATATTCAATAATTATTGCTTTCGCTGTTTTTATGGTGCCCTGAACTTGTAGCCACAGTGATTGCTGTCAACAGGGAGACAAATAAGGTGGAGGAGCTGTTTGCTGTTTTTATTTTTATTATGTTAATTATGTTAGAGAATACAGCATGGGAATTAATTAATTCTAAATATGAAAATAGATTTTTATATGTTTTTAACTCGACAGCAAGACTCTAAATATGTTTAAAACATATTTAGCCTTGCTGTGTGTGGAGAAAAATTTGGAGTTATTCCAAGATGATAAGAGAACTTAGATGATTAGCAGCCAAAATGGTTACCACATCAGAATTTCACCGAGTGTTTTGTCAAGCTTGGGGAAGCTGGATACTGTAGTCTTCCCCTTTAGTTTTATTCAACACCAAGCGTCGCAAAATTAAGCCAACAGAAGAGCCACTATATCATTTCATCTACTAAAAACCACAGCTAAATCTGTCTCTTATCTCAGTTGAAGATAAAGTTATGCCTAAAGATAGGTTAGGATTATCATTCACAATGTAAACATGCTGAAAATTGTAGCCAAATCTCCCCATTATCTTACTGCATCATTTTAAAATTTGAAGGATACATTGGATAGTGTAGTCCGAGATAAATTCATGCCTGAGGATGATTTAGGATCATCATTAAAAGTACAAACATGCTGAAAATAGCAACCAAATCTCCCTGTTTTCTTACTCTATCACTTTAAAATTGGAAGGATACATTGGATAGTGTAGACCGAGATAAATTCATGCCTGAGGCTGATTTAAGATCATCATTAAAAGTACAAACATGCTGAAAATAGCAACCAAATCTCCCTGTTTTCTTACTCTATCACTTTAAAATTGGAAGGATGTATTAGATAATGTAGTCCGAGATAAATTTATGCTGAAGTCAGTTAGGGGTCATCATTCACAGTGCAAACATCTTTCATCCAAAAGTCACTCACTGACACCTCACTGGTCTGCAGATGTGCTGCCTTCTCTTCTCTGCTCTTTCTTACTGCAACTACAGTGGCTCCCGTGCTATCTCTACTCAAACACTCTTTACTAAATCACATTGCATTCATTCACATCCAACTAAACCCACTGACTCAACTCCAATCTAACCAATATGTTCCACCCCAAATCCCCAGAATGTCAGCCCTCTTGAATTCCTTACCTGACTGTTTTATTTTTGCTTTGCCCAACTCTGCCCCCGCCCCCAACTGCTATCATGCAAATTTGACAAGAGGAACATTAATCACATCCAACACACCATTATTCTCAAAGGGGCCCCATAGACTATAGGTCCAATGACTCCCCACTTCTAAGTAACCAATTATGTGTACAGAGAGAGTGAGAGAGAACATCCCTAACTAACAGCACTGCAGCCCCATTGGGGGGTCACTAGTAACCAGTACAATACCTGCCCTACATGAAACCATGGCATGAATTTAATTACTTGCTGTGTGAGTGTGTGTCTCTCTCTTATCTCTCTCTCTCTCTCTCTCTCTCTCTCACACACACACACACACAATCTATTTCCCCAAAACTAATTCAAAATGTCAATTTGGCAAGTCAGCAGGAGAGAAATGGAGAGAGAGAGAGAGAGAGAGAGAGAGAACAACATGGAAGCTGAAGAAAATATTTGTTCAGATGATAGAGAGAGAGAGAGAGAGAGAGAGAGAGAGAGA
>NC_069000.1:10224789-10226730 GCF_001194135.2 Octopus bimaculoides
ATATATATATATATATATATATATGAGAAAAAATAAAATCAAGGTTGACCAACGAACTTGGTGGAATATAACAAAAGGCAACCCCAATTCCGCAGTGAATGCTTCAGGTTTACACAAGCATGCTCTGGAAAGAGATACATGGGAATACTAAAACAACAACCATGTTGGCGTATTCTTCATATATGTATGTTTTTTTTTATTCCTTCTTCGTGCATTTATTTATTGTTGTGATTGCCGTTTGGATTTTTCTCCATTATTTTCTTCCTTCCAAATATAAATAAGGTGTATGTATATGCAATATACACACAAGTAAAACTGAAACAACAAAATGCTAACAAATTATTGTTTATTCTGCAACTTCTATGAAATTACTATGTCCCAGCATCAACTCCGATAATCAGCTGAAGATTTCTATAATGTAAACTAAATAGAAAAACGAACGGTAAACAAACAAACAAAACAAAACAGACCAAAAAAAAAAAAGGTGAAATTCTTTTCTTAATGATAATAGCAACATCTTCCAAAAGAGATGGAGAACAGAAAGCTTGGAAGTTTCCACACAGAAGAAATTCTATACTGGAATGAGCAAAAAATGTTCAAAGAGGAGCCTCAGAAAATCAGTTTTTTTCTTTTTCACCGCCACCAAATACAAACCATGTTTTAAACATTGTCTGTCTATCTTATGGGTTGATTCTAAACTGAACCACACACACACAATAAGCTTCCACATAGTTGCTTCTATCTCCCAAATTCACTCAAAGGGCATTTTCAGTCATTTTTCTTTGGGGGGGGGGGGTATATACATATATATATATGTGTGTGTGTGTGTGTATATACATTGACCATCACAGACCAGCTTTTCATGGCTGACCAATCATCATACCATGTGACTATTTTGGGGTATGTATGTGTGTGTGTTATATATGTGTGTGTGTGTGTGTGTGTGTATATATATATATATATATATATATATTGACCATCACTGACCAACTTTTCATGGCTGGCCAATCATCATACCATGTGACTAGAATTTGACAAATAGAAACTATTAAAAAAACCCAACCATATGTATAACATTATAACCTTTATTGGGTTGGTTCCCAGGTCACACCACTACATACTATTACTCTTACACCACCACCACCAAACAGAAAGCAGTATTCCTGCCATTGGTAGCGATCATTATTTTATTGTTGATTACCACTGTCAGCCAATTACTGCCAATCATCATCATTAGCGTTATTATTGCTATTATTATTATTATTGTTGTTGTTGTTGTTGTAATTTCTTAATTAGGGACCTATATAGCAGTGCCCCCCACCCCCCACCCCGTTCTTATCAATGATATTATTGCTCTCATTAAGAGTTGTGGAATTGGTGGCTGAAACAATAGAAAGATGGACTAAACACTTAGCTACAGATATAATAGTTTTAATCTCTCCCTCTTGCAGTAATCTTCCTTCCCAGTCCTCTCAGGAATGACTCTGCTTTTTATCTCTTTTGCAGGTCAATAAAATAAGAAGAACCAGTCCCGGCTATTCTGGGATTCATGCAGTCAACTATTACCACTCACCCACTTCCACTTCCACCTCCTCCTTCTCCTCCACATCATCATCATCATCATCATCATCGGCACCACCACCACCACCACCTTCGTTCTCATCTTCATCTTAGTAATCAGTAGATTTGTATGAACAGTACAAAATCATTCCTGTTGTTGTCACCATTATTTATTGTCATATCAGTCATTAATCATCCTCATAAATACAATCATCATCATCATCATCATCATCATAATCAGCGTAATTACCATCGTAATTGGCATAATTATCATCATGATCCTTATCTTCGCCCTCATTGTTTCTTCCACCACAAGCACCAGCTACTGTTATCATTTTAATCAAATTGACGGAAGGAGTTGTTGGGGAGGGGGGGGGGTCT
>NC_069000.1:10226990-10233852 GCF_001194135.2 Octopus bimaculoides
GAGAAAGATATCCACAGAATGGCGAGACACATGCATGTATGCGCATGCACACGCTTGCACACACACACAAAATGAATTCCAGATTCTTACAAAAAGGGTAAGGGGTAAAACCCCCTTCAGTCATGAATGACCAAGGGATTGAACTTAATAGTTACCCCCTGAGGTACAAGTCCGGGCAAGATTGTTTAAGGAAGACAGTCGCCCATGCATACCATCCTCCACTCTCCATGCCACCGATGTTATCCAATGGAAGGCAAAGGCGAATACAGCTTGTCACCAGTGATGTCACAACTCATTTCTAGAGCTGAGAGAACTGGAACAACGTGAAATAAAGTGTCTTGCTCAAGAACATAACACACAGCCTGGTCCAGGAATCGAACTTACAACAACATGATTGTAAGCCTGATGCTCTAACCACTGAGCCATGCACTTTCACAGATTCTGATATAAACAATCATTTATTGTTTCCAATATCTATCACAGCAGAGAAGACTGTTGCCCGGTTCAGGAATTGAAACCAGAATCTTGCAATCATCAGTCTGACACCCTAACCACGAAACCATGCACCTGCACTTCTGGGAAGAGGCAGCTCATGTAAGTTTGGCCTTTATCCTTTGACCTGTTCAGCATATGAGGTTCTACCAGGAGCTTGCACTTTGCTGGCATAGCTCTCAGGGTCAAAGGTCATTGATGCATGCAAGCCACCATATCACAAAGAAGAACTGGACTGTGTGGTGATATGGACTTTACAGGTCCTAGCAAAAGTGATGCCATTGATGTTAAGTGTATCCTTTTAGCATTCAGATTTCTCTGTCATACGTAATGCTTATTTATTCAGGAATTACTTTGTAGCTTTGAGGTTTCAATAACTTGATTGTTTATTTTCAGAATAACAATGTAGAGTAAGTATGAGAGGCCAGATCTAGCCAGTATGAAGATAAAACAGGTAGATTTTTATGGCCAGTTTAAATGCTAAAGGGTTAAAGTTGCTATAGGGAAGATAGTGTATGTAGGAAGGATAAAAAAGAGAGGTTTTAAGTGAGGGTATACATGCATGCAAATGAATGCATCGTGGGTAATTAATGCTGTCATGTGGTGGTCAAGGAGCATCTTCTAACAAAGAAGATTTGAAGTTTTCTGTTTATCTACAAAGATACTAACTTCAGTAATGACATCATGACACTATATCAAATTCAAAAGATTCAATTATGTGAAAACATATTTAATATTTATAATGTGGTAATCTGCTTAAAACATATTTAATATTAATGCAAAATATGAGCAGATTAAGTCACAAAATACATAAAACTTTAAAATACTGAACTGCCCAGAAAACATATTGCAGAGAATTTTGTATGACTTCATATTGTTAAAACCTGTTACATTTAAACTTGTGATCGTATATTTTGTTTAAAAAAGGTTACAGTTACATTTCCCTTTGGCAAGTCATGCTGACAGCTAGATTTCTGTTTGAAGACCTCCTCTTTATACTCTGGAAACATACTGTAGAGCTGTACCCCTATGGGTTGCAGAACATGTATGGGTTATAAGGCCAACATTATTATTTTTCAGCTAGACTAAATAAGTTGTAGATACATTTATAGTGTCATGAATATTCAATAGATTTTCACAGACTGAACACTTTGGTTCAGAAACAGGCTGGTAGCAAGTTGTTTCAGACGACTAGTGACAAACAGAGGGAGTTGGGAAGAATTCATTCCATGAAAGAAAAGACCTGCCCCAAGAACCCACTGAAATACAAAAACTTTCAAATTCATCTAACATGTGCTAGCTCTCTAATGTCTAAATAAATAATCAATATGCAAATGAAAATCGTTCATTGGTTCGATTTAAAAAAATTAAATTTCCATTATATATATTTGTCCCGTTTTATATGAAGTATTAAGAAATTTGAAAATAAGTTATTCAAGAAGCTACTTCAATGCAAAATGGTGCTGAGAAACCCCTTTGGGAATTGAACAATTTGCTTGCTGAATAGCAGACAGCTATGTTAACTGCTACAGCAAGGAGACCTTGATAATTTTCAAATGTCTAAATTATATTTATAATTATTTAAATGTCAATAATTTGTTACAACTGCCAGATATAATTATATAATTGCGTGCATGTAGTAATGTTTTGCAAATATAAAGAATCTTTAAAACTCATCAGAGCCTTCAATTTTGTTTGTTTTCTTCTCATAGGAGTTTGGTAAATGGAGTGTCGACAATTATTACCAATAGGTGTCATAAGGTTAAGGGGGAAAAAAAAAAAGATATATGTAATAGCAAAAAAAAGAGAACATTAGTTTTCAGAATATATTATTAGAATATATATTTGACATTGAAATATCTTGATAACAACTGTGAAATTTTGAAAATGAAGCACGAAAAGAAGTAATTATATTTATTTAGAACATCTATATCATTGTGAAGGAGTGGAATCGGTTTAAAGAAAATTGAAATATTTTTAGATTCTATGACAAAAGCGATTAATGAGGAACTTGCTTTTATCTAATCACTAACAAAAATGGCTCATTTGGTCTCAAATAGTGTGAAACCGATTTCCAAATGAATGGTCTTTCCAACTATCAACAGAATGGAGAGGATATGCAAGGAAACAGGTTTCGAATTTTGGCACAAGGCCAAAAATTCTGGTACTTATTCTATTAACCCCTAAAGGATGAAAGGCAAAGCTGATCTCAGTGGAATTTGAACTCAGAACAGAGATGGACGAAATGCCACCAAGTATTTGTCCAACATGCTAATGACTACTTGCTCACCACCTTCATATGCAAGGAAAGTATGTAAAAAAAAATGTGCATGCACATAACAACATGGTTAAGAAGGATTTTGTTTCACAACTGTATAGTTTCAGGTTCAATCCTACCATGCAGAATCTTGGATTAACTAGTGCCTTTGATGTAAAATTTAGCAGAAAGAGCCATTGATTATGCATACAGGCTACCCACCAAAGTAATGCACAAGTGAACATAACTTTGCTATTAAACGGCATAAGTCATTCAAATTGTGCATGTTGGCATAGCAACCCTTCTTCCTGATCTTCATTGCAGGCTAATAACAGATTCCAAGCAGAAGCAACATGTAATTACTGAGTTCTTGATAAATTTCAGGTGTAGGCTGTCTGATGTCCAAAGAGGGTAGCAAGTTATGTAGGTTGATGACATCAATGATAAGAGCAATTTGCAAAGATGGATGGATGAAGAAGTTTAGCCCATTATCATTTAAACTGGACATGCTTGGCCCAAATGTTCTGGCTGCTTTATGTTCAAACTGACCATATCCAGCCTACAATGTCAATCTAAAAACAGATAATCCTTTCCAATATAGGTACAAGACTTGAAATTTCGGGGGAAGAGATAAGTTGATTACATCATCCCTAGTATCCAACTGGTACTTACTTTATCGATCCCAAAAGGACGAAAGGCAAAGTCGACCGTAGCAGAATTTGAACTCATAACATAAACACAGACAAAACAATGTGAATAAATAATGCATTACATTTGACTGTAATCTGAATGCTAAGGGTTAAAGAAGAGAGAAACCAGCATTGAAGACAATGCATGCAGCGAAAGACCATCAATTGTGATCACACGGAATTTGAACTCAGAATGTAACGGCAGACAAAATACTGCTAAGCATTTCGTCTGGCGTGCTAACGTTTCTGCCAGCCCGCCGCCTTGTTTCTATTAACCAAATCCACTCACAAGGCTTTGGTTAGCTTGAGGCTATAGAAGAAGACTCTTGCTCAAGGTGTTATGTGTTGGAACTGAACCTGGAACCATGTGGTAGGAGATCAAAGTTGCTACCACACAGCCACACCATGTACGCGCTTCCATCTATAAAACTCTACTATATATCAAGACTGGAATTATTTTGTAGATGGAAACATATTTACATATCTATATATATATATATATATATGCAGTGTCTTCCATGAACAAATGTAAATACTGACCAAAAAAATCACTAAACCTACGCTTTGGAACAAAACTTTCTTTTTTTTTTTTTTTTTTTTTTGTTCACCTTTTTTTAATTTATTTTTTGTATAATATCTGTACTGCCCAAATTACACAGACAATCCCTTGTCACTCTCGCTGTTGTAAATGCAGTGAACCGGTGATTGGCCCATTGGAAACCTGTAGCCAACAAAGCTATTTACTCACAAAATGTGATATCAAAAATAAATAAGATAAGATACTGCGATATTGTAAAAGTACACAGGACAACAGAGGCGCAGAGTAATTAGTTTTAAATCCATAAACAAAATGAGGACATGGAAAGACTGGTGTGGGTTAGATAGGTCTGTAAAGCACTACATGTTTTATGTGCCTGACCTAACTGATGCTTGTTTGTTTGTTTGTTTTTTTGGTTTACTTTTTTGTTATAAATATATTTATTTTTCATAGTTAGGATCCTCTCTGTTCTTCTGGCTTTCCATTATCAATTCGCACTGCTTTTTCGACCAACTTGCATCATCCATTTGCATCACATGTCGAGACAACACAGCTCTCTCTCTCTCTCTCGCTTTCTCTCTACTATACCTCATATATGTACGAGTATACATACATACACATGCATGTGTGTGTATTTGTGTGTCTGCATGCATCTACAATTCGATATTATTATTAAAACACAACAACAACAAAAATGACAACTAAAAGACAAGCATGAATAACAATGATATTGATTTAGTCTATGAACAGATAAGAAAAGTTGACATTGTCCTCCCTCTTGTGACTAAAACCATCTCAGATATATAGCTAATCTCATTCTGATCAGAAAAACAAAACAAAGCAAATAATAATAACAATAATAATAATAATAATAACTGCAATACTGTAGCAAGTAAAAGTAATTTACTACTAGTTATATGTGTGAGGGGACGGCTGGGTGACAGCACTAGAACAAAGACCGAAGCAATAAATTACTAAATAAGTATGAAAAAGACATTGCAAAGCTACATTTATGTGTGCAAAACGAAATGCAATAGACAAAAGGCTGTGGTTCATAAAAACTGGAGTAAACAAAAAACATTCATTCATAAGTTCAAATTCAACTAGAGAGATTGTTTGGTTAAGCCAGTAGTTTTCTGCTGGGGTCCATATAAGATTTTGCTGTAAAAGTTTATGTGTAATAAATTGGTTGTACTTTTACAATACACAAAATATTTTCACATATTCACTTTTTTGTTTTTTTTTACACAATTCCAAATAACAGGTGCAGGAGTAGCTGTGTGGTAAGAAGCTTGCTTCCCGACCACATGGTTCCGGGTTCAGTCCTACTGCCTGGCACCTTGGGCAAGTGTCTTCTACTATAGCCTCGGGCCAACCAAAGCCTTGTGAGTGGATTTGGTAGACGGAAACTGAAAGAAGCTCGTCATATATGTAAATATATGTATATATTTGTGTATGTGTGTGTGTCCTTGCCCCCCCCCCACTCCATCGCTTTGACAACTGATGTTGGTAGCAATTATAGCATCACTTAGAGAAATAACAGAAATTAGTAGCTGAGGAGAAAGAAAGGATGATTAAAATTAAAAAAGAAACTATAAATAACAGGCATAGTTTAAAAAAAAAATAATAAAATAAAAGAGTAGTAATAGCAAAGTGATGGTTTTGAAGACTGTTGAAATTACATCTGTTAATTCCCACAAAGTCTTCATCTGTTACATAATTGCATTGAGTAAGGCAACAGGGTGAAGGAAGAGAAGAGAATTCCTTTGTTTGTTGCAGGATTATGAAGATAAGGGAGAGAAAAAGACATTGGGTTCTTCAAGCAACATGGTTGGTGATGAGTGGGCATCCAGCTGTAAAATGTCGCTCTATGTTGCCAGATGCAAAGGGCTGTGACAGGAGGTGAGACATGATGATGATAAAGATGGTGATGATGGTGGTGGTTATAGTGGTAACAGTGATGGAGATGATGATGATCATCAGGATGATGGGCGGCAGAGGTGGTGTCCGTCGTGGTGAAGGTTGCTAATGAGAATTGTCAACCGTCTCAACACAGCAATAACGAAACCAGATAAATGGTCAACAATTCTTTATTTTGAAAATAGAAATGTCTTTTTACACATCCAATGTAAAAAGTGTGACGGGTGGAGTAAAACATAAATTTTATAGGTAATTATTAAACAGAAATTAATAGAAAGATGGTTACAGTGTTATGAAATAATACTACTAACAAATGAGTGTGGAATTTACTTAACCCTCTGGTGATACTTGGGCCAACTGATCAGCCCATGTGATACAAGCTGAAAAGACTTTGAGGCCAATCCATTGGCCCGATGAAATAAATGTTTTGAAGTGTAATAGCCAATCAGAGTGCCAAGTTATAGGGACGTAAACAAACCAGCACCAACTGGACAGGCTTCCACACAGTTTCCATCTACCAAATTCACACACAAGGCATTGCTCAGGATGCCATACAATAGGATTGAACCTGAAACCATGTGATTTTGCAAATCAAGCTTCTCAACCAGAGAGCCATTATTCTATAGAATAAGTCCTAAGACTTCTGTTTTATCTTTGAAATAAAAAAGACGCAGTTTCAGAGTGATTTTTAGGACCATGCAGAGGCCTTGCTCCACATCAATTCTCTCCAATTCCAACTCACTTAACTTACAATGGTAATTTGAGTAATTTGGCAAAAACAACAACAAGAACAACAAAGAAAGCGAACCAAGCAAAACAATATCTGTTTCATCCCTTCATTAACCCCCCCCCCCCAACGAACATCTCACTCTTGAGCACTTTCATTTTCTAGCAACGATGCATATTTATTATATTTATCATCAAACTGCAGTTGTTAAAAGCTCAGCATTTCTGCACTGAATCATT
>NC_069000.1:10234618-10235924 GCF_001194135.2 Octopus bimaculoides
CTGCAGTTTGATGATAAAACTTCAGGTTCTTTTACAATAACCCAAACCAAGTGTCTCTGTTTCCTAAGGAAGCACATGTTTTTACTCTTTACTCTTTTTACTCTTTTACTTGTTTCAGTCATTTGACTGTGGTGATGCTGGAGCACCGCCTTTTAGTCGAGCAAATCGACCCCGGGACTTATTTTTTGTAAGCCTAGTACTTATTCTATCAGTCTCTTTTGCCGGACTGCTAAGTGACGGGGACATAAACACACCAGCATCGACAAGCAATGCTAGGGGGACAAACACAGACACACAAACACACACACACATATATATACATATATACGACGGGCTTCTATCAGTTTCCGTCTACCAAATCCACTCACAAGGCTTTGGTTTGCCCAAGGCTATAGTAGAAGACGCCCAAGGTGCCACGCAGTGGGACTAAACCCCGGAACCCTGTGGTTGGTAAGCAAGCTACTTACCACACAGCCACTCCTATGCCTATGGACAAATATTATTGCATATATGCCATGTCTGTTAGAAACAGTAGTCAAATCTCCCTCATATTAACAACACTGTGTACTGCTTTGAAAAGAAGTGATTTTACTGAATAAATATTATTGCATACATGCCATGTTTGGTTAAAATACAGGATAAAGAAGCATCTATACAGTTGAAGCTTACCATTCTGGTATTTCTACCATTCTTAACAGTAGCCAAATTTCCCTCGCTTCAAACACTCTACTGCTTTGAAAATAAACGAAGATTTTAATGGATAAAAATTCCTTGCATGCATGCCCATGTCTAATTAAAAGACTGGGCAAAGAAGCAGCTATGTAATCAATGAAGATGTTAGAAATGGCAACCAAATCTCCCTCAAATTAACAATCTACTTGCCCTTAAAAGGAAGTGACTCTCTCATAGGATAAACATACTGGCACACATGTAGTATCTGGATAAAAAGAACAGGCAATCTTTATCTTTGATCATAAGGTCTCTTCAATCAAGCTGACTCGGGGCTAAACAACAACAAAAGCTGACAAAATAATGACAACAACAACAATTTACTTTTATAATATTTGTTGCTTGGGATTTGTGCAGAAGACTAAAAGCATTTTAGAATGTAGTTAAGATTAGACTTGATGAGGTTCCCCTAAGGTCAGTGAACATCAGACAAGCTGCTGCTAACATGATAAATTACACAGGCACAAATTGTTAGTTATGCAAAAGGCAATTGTTGCTTCAAGTGATGAGAGACAACAGCTACATGGGAAGAGAGAGGGAGGGAGGGAGGGTAGTGGTAAGAGATTGAGAGTAAGAG
>NC_069000.1:10236109-10237131 GCF_001194135.2 Octopus bimaculoides
AGAGAGAGAGAGATTTGGGTCAAGGCTAACCATTCTATTGAATAGATCACTTTTCAAGGTAGATGTGTGTGTGTGTGTGTGTATGTGTGTGTGTGTGTGTGTGTGTGTGTGTGTGTGTGTGTCTCTCTCTCTCTCTGCATGTATATAGGAGGAGAAAGAGAATATATACAGATATTTTCCTTCACCCTTAACATTGTGGGATGCCAATAGGTTGTTATGTATGGTAGGAAATAAGGGAGATGTCAATCCCTTCCCCTACCCTGCCCTGAACTCAGTTAATAATAAGGGCATAGAAATGAACCAGCAAAACAAAAATACATGGGGCAGAAATTATAATTTTCATTTATTATAGGCATGGCTCATAGGTGCAGGCACAGAGTCCTAGAGTTTTAAGAAGCTCACTTTGCACTCACATGGTTTCAGGTTCAATCCCACTTCTTGGCATCTTGGACAAGTGTCTGCTAATAATAGCCCCAGGCTTACCAGTACCTTGTAAGTGAAATTGGCAAGTAGAAACTGTGTGGAAGCCCATCATATATATATATATATATATATATATATATATATATATATATATATACATACACACACACACACAGAGGAAGAGACACAGAATAAGTACCAAACCACTAACCCATGCACCTTCACAAGTTATAGGAAGAGAAGAAGAGACTAGAAAAGGAGAGATGGAGTAAAACATGTAAAGATAGAATGCAGAATGTAGAGGGGGAGGTAGCTGTATGGAGAGATAAAGAGGCGAAGAGACAAAAAAAAAGAAAGACAGGAAGAAGAAAGGCAAAGAAAAAGAGACAGGGGAGAAAGAGAGAAAAGGAAGAGAAGGGAAAGAGATAGAGAAAGAGTAAAAGTGAGATGGTAAAGAGGAAAGGACATTTTTAAAGCGAGAGAAAGACATTGATAGAGAGATAGCGAGACAGGGTGAGAGATATAGATAAGTAGACATAAATAGATAGATAGAGAGAGAGAGAGAGAGAGAGAGAGAGAGAGAGAGAGAGAGAGAGAGA
>NC_069000.1:10238412-10242963 GCF_001194135.2 Octopus bimaculoides
CCCACCCACCTACCCATTGCTGTATCTAGCAGAATGAACGAGAAGAACTTGAATTGGTAAGCTGCTAGTTAATAATTTTCTTCATTTTACTAACCAGCCAACCAACCAACCAACCAACTAATCTGTATACAGCTTCATATTTTGTAAACAAGTCATCACCATGATCCAAACAACTAACTGACTGCTCCACTGCTGTATTTTCTTTGGCAATGACAATGACAAAGAACTGTCTGTGCATTTTTCAGCAGGCTTACCAACAACTCCACCGATTCCTTGTTTGTTGTGAGAATTGCAAGCAAAGTTTTCAAAAGACGAAAACAAGTAAATTTCACTGTTTATAGGTAGAACACTCCTATATATATATATATATATGAGATAACACGAAGATATTCAAAGCAATTAAATAAAAAAAAAGAAAATCCAATAAACCATATTAGAAATTTATCTCTGATTTGCTTCAGGCAAAAGTTGAAGTAATTATTTGAAAGAAAAAAAAAAAAGAAATAATAATAATAATAATAATAATGATAATAATAATAATTTAACATCTGTTGTCCATGCTGGCACGGGTTGGACGGCTTAACAGGGCTGGCACGCTGGAAGGCTGCACCAGACTCCAGTCTGATTTGGCATGGTTTTCAATGGCTGGATGCCTTTCCTAATGCCAACCACTCTGAGAGTGTAGTGGGTGCTTTTACGTGCCATCGACATGGGTGCCATTTGTGTAACACCGGGGTGTGTTTACGTGCCACTGGTACAGGTGCCAATTTGCATGACATCGGTTATTTGCCATGACTGCAATTTTGCTCGGTTTGATGGGTTTTCTTCCCAAGCACAACATAATGCCAAAGGTCTTGGTCATTGGCTCCGTGAGGCCCAACACTTGATAGGAACTCAGCCACTTTGCCTCCGTGAGGCCCAACACTCGAAAATAATGATAATTATAATGATAATAATAATTAAACAACTATGACGATTTAAAGTGGGAAATGCGAAGGTTGTGGTTAATGAAGAGAGTAGTTGTCATAGCAATAGTAATTGGTGCACTTGGAAGTATCAGCACTCAACTACCAACATGGCTGAAAAAGATCAATGCAAGTGTGAAGGTAGAACACATACAAAAATCAAAAATCAGAATTGCTTGGAACTGAAAGATTTCTTTGCAGGGTTCTTTTAATTTTTTCTTAATACTAACGCACTAGAAGCTATGCTCTCATTTTATGATAGAAAACCCTCCTGCTTTTTTTTTTTTTAAGTATCTATATTTAACCCTTTAGCATTCAAATTGTTCTGTCAAATGTAATGTTAATTTATTCTCATCGTTTTGAGTTAATTATGCATTATCTTGTAGCTTTAAGATTTTGATGGAGTGATTGTTCATTTTTAGAATGGCATTGTACAGTAGGTGTGCAAGGCCAGATCTGGCTGGTTTAAATGCTAAACAGTTAAACCAAAACCTTCCAGTCTTATGTTACACTCTTTTTATTAACAGATAAATCTGAATGCTAAAGCTTATTCCTATTGTTTTCAATTAATCACGCATCATCTCATAGCTTTGATGATGTGATTGTTTATTTTTGGAATGACTTTCAAGTAGGTGTGGGAGGTCAGATCTGGCTGGTTTGAACATGAAACAGAATATTTTCATTAGATTTGGCTGGTTTAAATACAAAGTTATTTTACAAATACAAGCTTAATAAGAAAACAACTTATTTGACGAACATTTCTTGAAGATCTTGATTATTTTCAAATTATGTAACGTTTCACATAAGAAATTAGGTCAAAAAAGGGTTAAATCTAGACAAAGATTTAGATGTTACTTGGTTTATTCATAATCAATGAAGCCTTTTGGAAATAAAACTTGGGGAGTGGGGTATATACAAAAATGAAATGATGGGGAAGTGGGATATTTTTGTCTTCTCTTTTCTGAAAGGCAGTTCAGAGATTCTGTACTTGCAAGTTCAGAAGTCAAACCGTCAAAGAAAGCAAGCTGAAGTATAATGTATTCAGTACTGTATTCTATTGTCTTCAGACCCAAAATGGTGAGATGTTCTTAAAAAAAAAAAATAAATAAATAGAAGGAAGCAATGGAAAAAAGAAACTGCCATTGGATAATTTCTGCAATCTCTTGGACAATGAGAACATTTATTTCTGTTCTCTTGAAACTACATAAAAGAAGTTTTATATTAAAAATAAGATAAAGAAAAGGTCTCATAGGAATTGTGGCAATCAGCAATCTTTCTTTACACTATTATATAACCGAAGGGTCATGTATTGTAAGAGTCATGTATCATTGAATAGGGTTATGTATCGACCTTTCATTTTAACCCTTTCAATGCTAATCATTGTGATATTGCCTCTGATTCCACTATACAAAACCTTTCCTTTTAAATTGCTGATATTTGAATTAAATCTTTAATTGCATATATGAACCTCTTTGTCAAACTATGATCCAAACACCAGTTTTATAAATAGTCTCAATATCTAGATTATTTTCAAAATTAAGGGAAACATACATACAATTTCATTTCATTGGCTATGTGGTGGCAAAAGGGTTAAACCATAGGAAGTTTATGTCTCTAGCAGCAAACCAGAGGGATGTCTCTTCCAGCAGAGAGTTGTAAAATGATCTGAAAACCTTAACATGATATTTAATGGTCTACATACGGTGTTGAGGTCAAATTTCCACATATGGAAATGAACGAAAGAATAAAGAATGAGTGAATGAATACAATCGGAAAAGTGACAGCTTATTCTGGATATATTGCATAAGTTAAGCCAAGATATTGTTTCTTGGATCCTGTTTATGATAAATTATTGGAAATTTTTACAGCAGCATTATACTCTCATTAAAAAGCCAACAATAAACTGACAGGAGATCATATTATATATATATATATACACTGTTAGATAAAGAGATTGAAATGAGTTATGTGCCTTGTTCAGCAATACACTACAATGACAGTGACACGAATAAATAGATAAATCTATCTCTCCCACTGTTTTTTACATTCAGTTGTCCCAGTTACTTAACCATTGTGCTAGATAAATTAATAATTTTTTTAAAAACTACATCAAGCACTAAAGTATCAGTAGTAAGGACTGCTTAATTATAAAAAACATGATCGGTTAATTAAAAAAGAGACTGTGTCACCCAATCAGTAACTACTAAAAATGGTCACAGCTCTCATGTATATTAACTGGTTGGTGACCAGCAGGAAGATGAAGTGGCTTGAACCTGTGAAGAGGATGGATCCTTTCCTATCTGTCCACACTAGAGTCTCCAGTGGTCTTTGCAGTGTTCCAGAATGACAGGGCAACCGAAGAAGAAATGACTTGCAGGAGTCAAAAGAAAACCTTGCAAGTAATGGCATGAGCTGGGATGAGGCTTCAGACCTGGCACTTGACAGATATGACTAGAAAGCTCTGGTAGCCTATTGCTTTTTGAACTGAGGACCTCACTAACCAAATAACAAACACAGATTGATTGATGATGGTGATGGTAATTGTAGCAATATCACAGCACAATGAAAAACAATAAAACACATAATTAATAGAAAAAACACATAGACCAGTCATTCCTAAAAGTGTGCCACAAAAGAGTACATAAATACGTCGTACTAGAAGGCCCAAAATTTCAGAGATAGAGGTCCTCATGTGATTATGTTGTTCTTAGCACTAAGCTGCTATTTTTTTTTCTCACCACTTTGAATGATAAATGGCAAAAATGTCAGTGGGGTTTAGGGATGTAACAAAAGCATTTTGTTCAGCACTCTACTCATTCTTCCACTTCAATACACAACTAACATATAAACCAATATAATAATGACCATGATGTTGGTATATATATCTATATATATATATAAATATATATAATTTAGAGAAAAGAACCACAACGCTTGAACTCATCCATGAAAATCCACAGCCACATATAGAATAATTTAATAAGTAAATACACTAAAAAGATATATAATAAAAATACAAAGTAATAAATATTAAAATAATAAAATAATAAAATAATATAATTTTATTATTCTATTATTTTAATATTTATTAATTTGTATTTTTATTATATATCTTTTTGGTGTATTATTAATTTTTTCTATATGTGACTGTGGATTTTCATGGATGAGTTCAAGAATTGTGGTTCATTTCTCTAAATTATATATTTATATATTATATATTGTGAAACTTAATTTAATTTTAATTTTGATAAATTAAATTAAATTGAGTTTTTACCTGTAAATTTGGATTTTTATCCCTAATATTATTATGTATATATATATATATATATATATATATATATATATATATATATATATATACATATATATAAAGACACACACATACAGAAAGAGAGATAGATATACAGATACATAGAGAAATAGAAAATGCCTCTGTAGTTTTTGTGTGTGTGTGTGTGTGTGTGTGTGTGTGTGTGCGCATATGCGCATGTGCAGTTACCATCATCATTTACTTTTGAAAATCATGTAACAGTAAACAAATTTTTTTATAAGAATTCAAGTGCATTTTCGACTTCGTTTCTTTATA
>NC_069000.1:10243016-10244003 GCF_001194135.2 Octopus bimaculoides
CATGTGTTTCTATTTGTGCGAGAAAAAGAAAAAAGTTTTTGTTTCCCCTCTCTATGTTTGTGTGTGTGTGTAAAGAGGTAACAAAAAAAAAAAAAAATAAAGAAAACAAACAAAAGGAAGAGAAGAAATAGATAGGAAAAGTTACGTTAGAAGTGCTGAAAGCTTCTGAAGGAAAACTTTATTAGTTTCCTACTTATTTTTGACACAAGTTAGATATGACCAACCCTAAACACCCAAGTTGGTGGATGCAACCCTTTATATTACAACTCCCACACAATTTTTGTAATCACTAAGTTTAAGCTTCTCCCTAATTCCTTAAAGCTCCAATTAACATCAACAACTAAAACAAACATTTCTTCACACAAGTATTTTTTCTTCTCCCCACATGTTAGTCAGTATCAAATTCATTATGTTCTTTTTAGAGTTGGTAAAAACCATTAACAAGGATTTCTTATAATTAAGCAACACAACATACAGCTTTAAAGTACAGAAAAAACATAAAAGAAAAAGTGGCTGTGTTGCTGCTGCTAAGTGTGAACACTGTTGATTTGGTCATGCATTGGTTGAGCTTGCTTAATAGCAGAATGAAGCAGACAGCGATAAAGAAGAGAGGAAAATGGTAAAAATGAGAACCTGTGACAACTGTTACTGCAGATAGATTAGAGTTGTTCATTATAACAGATATATGATAAAAGAAATTTATTTATCAAATACATAATACATACATATTTAATCCATAACCATGAGCTTATATTTTGTTGGGCTGATGAAAATACCATACCAGTTTCAACAACTTTTGATTTTTCTATGGTAAATATAAAACAAAAAAAAACAAGATACAAGTTTAAAAGAGAATTGAATTTTCATCATGTAATTTGGCTATGAAACCTATTGAACATTTGATTGTTTTAGATTCATTACTATGGAGCTTTCTACTGTGAATTCTCTTTCTTTTAAACTTTTATCTTTATATATATATATATATAT
>NC_069000.1:10244227-10245332 GCF_001194135.2 Octopus bimaculoides
TATATATATATATATATATATATATATATATATATATATATACACACACACACACACACACACACACACACACTAATGTTCAAGTAAAATGTTTTTCAAAAAAGCTGAATTGATTCCACTGCAGTCAAAAATGTCAAATATAAGCGCCGTTACTAATGCCATCTACAGAAAGAAATATGTGATGATTAGCTGTCAAAGAATTTGAGAAGTTACAAAAATGGACAGATAACAGAAATAATTTCTTGTTAACCCTTTTCTAACTGTATTTCTTCAAATAACTGCTTGTGTGTTCCAATTAATTTTCAAAATATTCACAAATTTGTTGGAAATACTAAAATAGCATTTTTATTTGCATACAATGCACATTATTTCCTTCAGATCTCCGAACCTTAAAACTAGGAATGTGCAAATACACTCACTGATATAACTATTACTGAGAGAGGGATAGAGAGGGTAGGAGGCCATGGTTGAAATGCTTCTGATCAAAGGTTTACTTGGTTAGAGCTAACTTGGTGCTAAATAGCAACATCACATTCAGGAAACTAATGAAGTATACATCATCATCATCATCTTAATGTCTACTTTCCTATGCTTACATAGGTCAGGCGGAGTTTATTGAGGCAGATTTTCAACCGACAGATGCCCATCATATTGCCAACTCTCACCAGTTTCCAAGCGAAGGTAATATTTCCCCAATGACCAGATATGTTCTCGCAGAGTGTTGGAAGTGAATGACACTGCTTGTATAACAGGGACAATCATTGACAAGGAGACACAAACATGCATACACACACTCACACACCTACATTTAGTTTCTGCTAACCAAATCCACTCACAAGGCTTTGGTCAACCTGCGGCTATATAATAGAAGACACCTTGTCCTGGTTGGCACACAATAGCATGGAACCCAGAACCATGCAGTTGGAAAGCAAACTTTTTAACCACACAGCCACACATCATCATGTAATATCCGTTGTCTATGCTGGCATGGGTTAGATGGCTTGACCAGTGCTGGCATGGGTTAGATGGCTTGACCAGTGCTGGCATGGGTTAGATGGCTTGACCAGTGCTGGCATGGGTTAGATGGCTTGACCAGTGCTGGCAA
>NC_069000.1:10245643-10247211 GCF_001194135.2 Octopus bimaculoides
ATGCTGGCATGGGTTAGATGGCTTGACCAGTGCTGGCATGGGTTAGATGGCTTGACCAGTGCTGGCATGGGTTAGATGGCTTGACCAGTGCTGGCATGGGTTAGATGGCTTGACCAGTGCTGGCAAGCTGGAAGTTTCTATGGCAGGATGCCCTTCCTAATGTCAACCACTTCACAAAGTGTGTCAGGTGTTTTTACATGGCACTGCACAGGCATTTTGATGTGATGCCACATGTGTGCTTTTACATGAAGCCACATGTGTGCTTTTACATGAAGCCACATTGGTGCTTTTATGTGGAACCATGCTGGTGCTACACCACCAAAGTGACTGATCTTAACACTTCTGCTGCAGAGATCGAGTTTCTTTGAGTACAGCAAAGTGCCAGGCATCTCGGTCCTTTGTCACCTTGCCCCACATTAATAATAAAACTTGATTGCCGTAATATATAATTGCCAATGATTCGATACATCTCCTATGTCCAAATAACAGTAATTTATAGATGTTAAGTCCACTATCGACTTCTAGCCTTTTCTTTGCTACACCAAGAAAATCCTGCACTTAACACTGCATTCAACTACGAAGAATACCAATCGACAAAACGGATTTAAAAAGACACAATTTTTCTTTTCTTCTGAACATCCTGGCTTATTATACATACTAATACTTTTAACATTTACATTATGTAAATCAACAAATTAGATTCATTTTCTCTTTAAATGACAATTACAAGAACAGTCTTAACTTCAACTTCTGGTGCCATTCACCATTAAATTTATTCCTGAGATATTGCACATTCTGCCTGAAGACTAGGACTTTTTTTTTTAAGTATTCTGCGTGGGGAACAGAGTTGGCCTGTGAAGGCCATAAATACTACTTTCTTCAAACCAAATATTTGGGGTGGGTGAGGATGAAAACAAAAACAAAAACTTGATTCCTCTAAGTAGCAAGAAATTTAGTAGTTCCAAAATGTGTATATTACATGAGAGAAAAGGGAATATACAAACAGGTTTTGCTTGCACTTCCTATCACATCTGTATATAATTTTATGATAGATTTGAATAGGTTTCATGTTGAAATAGCTACAACAACTCCTCTCGCTTACAATATTTTATATTCTATCAAAAAAATTAAATTAAAAAAAGAAAACGAAAAAAATAAGGCTTTATTAAACCTCATTACCATTATGTTAAGTGAATGTCTGGAGATGAATTAGGAGATATTCTTACCAAGAATAAAAGTGGGTATCAAAAAAAAAAAAAAATGCCTTCAATGATGAAACATCACCACCACCACCACTGCTAATAATGACAATAATAATAATCCTTTCTTCTATAGGAACAAGGCCTTAAATTTAAGGGTAGGAGTTAAACTGATTATATCGACCCCAGAACTTAACTGGTACTTATTTTATTGACCCTGAAAAGATAAAAGACAAAGTCAACATTGACGGAATTTGAACCCAAAACGCAAAAACAGGTTAAATGCTGCTAAGCATTTTGCCTGGCATGCTAATGATTCTGCCAGCTCACTACCTCAACAACAACAACAAAAGAAGAAGGAGGAGGAGG
>NC_069000.1:10247282-10250511 GCF_001194135.2 Octopus bimaculoides
CAAAGTCAACACTTTTGATGGGGTGTGATCTGAACTTAGGATGCAAACGGCCATGATTAAGTGCCAGAAAACATTTTGTCTGCTGCTCTTTATAAATTTCCCCGAGGATGTGAATTTGCAACCCCAGTATATTACCAGTACTGATTTTTCACCCCCCCACCCAACAAAAGATGGTGAAAGTCAGCTCAAACAAGATTTGAATCCCAAAACCAATATAGATGTTTTAGAAGTAGAATATCAATGAAGTTGTCTTAAAATTCAGATTTTTATGTGTATTTCATCACAGCAATCTCCAAAATGTTCCCCATATTTAGATTCAACTCTTGCAGAAGATTTCCAATTCGTAAAGACATTTTATTTTTTGAGTATCAAAGAATATAGTGCGGAAACATCAATTAGCAAAAACTATTCATGGATCTCAAAGAATTTGATCAGTCCAAATAATAATAATAATAATAATAATGATGATGATGATAAACCATTTAAAACAGATCCTTGTATATTTTGAAGGAAGAGTAACAGTCACTGCATTGCAGATATAAACTAATGGACATTTTGTTACAATCATTCTTACCAGGAATCGTTAAATTCCAAAGGCCCTTGTGCCAGCAATGACGAACTGACATTATTGTTTGAATACAAATCTTAGCTATTTTCCCCCCTTTTTTTTTTCACTTTTCGCTTTTTTCATTTTTTTTTTTTTTGCAGTTGTAATCTTACGAAAGCAAAATAAATAAACGAAATAAACAAAAAGGAATAAAGCAATAAAAAACAAAACAAAACAAAACAAAACAGAGATAACGTTTGGTGCATGATTTTTTTTACAAGCAGAATTAAATGAGGTATTTTATTCCTGCCAAAGTATTGAGCAAAAGTGTCGGGCTATTAAGATCACCTATTTCCCATTCATTCTGGCACTACAACACTAGTACTTCAATTATTTGATACTCAATTTATAACAAACGAACACTTAATCTTGAGACATTAAAACCAGGGACATCACCATGACTATCTCACCTCACAACACCACACAAATACGCAAATAATAATAATAATAATAATAATAATAATAATAATACTTTCTTACTGTAGGTACAATGCCTGAAATTTGAGAGTGGGGACTGGGCTAAGTCAATTACATCGACCCCAGTGTTTCACTGATACTTAATTTATCAACCCTGAAAAAATGAAAGGCGACCTTGAAACACAAGGATGGACAAAATGCTGCTGACATGCTAACAATTCTGCCAGCTTTGCCTTAATATTGATGATGGTGATGATGATGATGATGATGGTGATGATGATGATGATGATGATGATAATAATAATGGTTTCAAATTTTGACACAGGGCCAGCAATTTTGGGAGAAGGGATAGGTTGACTACATTGGCTCCAGTGCATAACTGGTACTTATTTCATCAACCCCAAAAGGATGAATTTGAGTTCAAATTCTTCCAGCTCACTGCTTTAATAATGATAATAATAATAATAATAATAATCTGTTGTGTATAATAATAGTAATAATGATAATAATAATAATAATAATAATAATAATAATAATAATAATAATAATAATAATAATAATGTAATCTTTCCATGAAGGAACAAATAAGTGGGAAAGAAATAATAGCATTGAGGGTAATGTTTTGTAACAAGTTCTGCAAGTTCTAAGTTGTCTTCAGATTTTTATTTGCAAATACAAATTTAGTGGTGGTTTGCAGCAATATTGCCTTAAATGTATTTCAACTAGATAGCAATAATGCACATCTCTTAAACAAGCTTCCAGGGCAATTTTAGCTAGAATTGGTGAATGTCTGAGAGAGATGTTGAGGGTTGTAGAAGTTAGTTTGCATTCACCTTCCCTGGCTAGTAAATAATAAAAATTCTACTGGTCGGCTTTAGAATATTTAGTGACAGGAAATAAACAAACACAGCTTTGGAACATTGCTTCGCATTGAAAGTGCATAGTGGTGAAATAGCAAAACAAACAAACAAACAAACAAAAAAATAGGTAAGGGAGATAAGTGAATATATCACTTCCACCGTTTCCTGCTGACACAAATTCGCTTATACTAGTTGTGTCTTAGAGGAAAAGCATAAATACTACATTATCTCATTTCCCTGTTTCCGCCCTAAGATTTACAACCTCCGTGCCAACTCAAAAATAAATAAATAAATAAATATAATAAACAAAATAATAATAATAATAATAATAATAATAATAATAAACCCATCTCTATCACCCATTCTATCTGTGGAGCTATGTATTAATGTTGTTAATATTAAAACATTTTCTAGACTGCTCCAAAAGAAAACGAAAAAGAATGGGAAACAAAACTAAACAAACTAAAAGTAACGATGCAAATTAACCGATACCTGACCTGTCTGAGACTGCTTCTGGTTTGGTTCTATGATACAAAAAACATCTCATTTTAAAGTATTCATATTTAAATTAAAACCTGAAGTTGTGATTCTACGTTAAGAATTTTTCACTAAGTTATGTTTCAAACACCAACTTCAATGATGTTTTTCTTTTTTCCTTTTTTAAAGACAAAATCTCTGAAAATTCTTGCCTATATTTTCATAATTAACTGATACACATCTGCAATGTATTTCATTAGAGCTATGGCTACAAAAGAGATAGAAGAGGAAGACGAGGGGGAGGAGGAAGAAGATGATCATTCGACATCCACTTTTCTATGCATGCATAGGTCAAACGGAATTGGTTGAGGTGGATTTAACTACAGCTTGATGCCCTTTTTTGGCACAAATTCCGCCACCTTGTTTCCAAGCGAGGTAATATTTTCCTGGAAGACTGGAAGGAATGAACTACCTTACTTGTATAATGACGATGCTCATTTACAACCATCACACGATGTCTAGACAAGACAAGACATGATGAAGTGTTGATGATGACGATGACGACGATGAGATGAAGCACTTTGCTGAAGAATACAACTCACCACCTCGTCTACAAATTGAAACCACAATCTCGTGATCTTATGATGGTGAGTGCAATACCATGACCATTAGACCATGCACCCTCACACCATATATATATATATATATATATCATTATCATCATTTAATGTATATTGTTCATGCTAGCATGGGTTGGAAAATTTGGCCAGAGCTGGCAAGCAGGAGAATTGCACCAGACCATAGTCTGATTTTGGTGTGGTTTCAACAGCTGGATACCCTCCCTAAGGCCAAACATTTTATATATATA
>NC_069000.1:10250723-10251466 GCF_001194135.2 Octopus bimaculoides
TAATTATATATATTTGAGACAACACTAGAGTACCATAACGTATCCATTCCAATTCAACATTCTCCTCTTGTTACATCATATTTTTCACCTGAATTTCTACAATGAATGAATCAATTTTATTGCAAGTGGCTTTGACAGGTGAAAGCGAGGAGGGGGGGACGTAGAAAGGGGGTACGGTGGTGGTGGTGGTGGTAGGGGTGGTGGGCTACTATCTCTGCATTGTGATTAACATTTGTTGTGATGTTAAGAGTCTGAGGACAAGAGAATTCTTTGCAGCATATAAACGAAATAAACAAAGCAAGCAGCAAGCGAAACATATTTTAGAAGTGTAATCCTTTATAGCAGTGGTGGATTTTGGACATGTATGGTAGAGAGTGGGGGAGGGAGAGAGAGAGGTGGTGGGAGCATTTGTATTTGTGTGTGTGTGTGTGCTAAGATTGAAATAAGTGATATAACTATGATTCATAGGCTATGCAATACAAATCAAAGAAAAGTTAGTTTTGGATAAGATAAGACAATGAATAGGAAGTAAAAGCATCCTGGTTATTTAGGAGACGTGGACATGTAGAGAGAGAGAGAGAGAGAGAGAGAGAGAGAGAGTGGATGATGAGAATAAATGTGATATGTTGGCAATCAAAACCGAGGAAAACACGGAGGAGCCGGGTAGTTAAGATGAGCTGAAAAGAATTGGAGATTCTCGCAGATGAAATGATGAAAGATGAGGTAAAAGTGGACAGTGATGG
>NC_069000.1:10251476-10254136 GCF_001194135.2 Octopus bimaculoides
GAGGAGGAGAAGTGATGCTGGGGTTATTGGTGTCTTACTCATGCCAGGGTTGAAAACCAAAGACATAAAAACGTCAATGGTGATATGAGAGAAATTATTTTAATCTTGATAAATATCCAGATGTAACGAGATATCTGGGGGTTTTCTCTGCCCGGCAAAAGCACAACTGACTTTCAAGACAGGGGCTCCCGTAGTAGGTAGGTGGGTGGGTGGAGCGGGGGTGAAAAATAATAGATAAATAAATAAAACAACAAAATATTAAAAAAAAAAAAAAACAATCATAATAGAAGAAAGCTGAGATGACTCATGTTTTAAGAAAAGCTTATACAACATAGGCTATAAAGCCAGTTTCTGTATTCAACAATTACTGTATTCTTTTCACCCTAACACTACACTGTAAGCAACAATAATGGTGCATATTTAATTCGAACAAAACAGTTGTGATAATTACAGCATATTAACAAACAAGATGCTGGTTTGGTGTCCCATTGGTACGAGTTCAAATCTTGGCAAAGTGGGCGGCAAGTATGGAACGCAAACATTTTCATAGGCTTTGTAACTTTTACATCTTTTGTTTTGATGCAATGACAAGTTCAGTCTCCCATGGACATGGCAAAGGATCAAATTGCACCTGGCACTCTTTGGGAAAGTGCTGCAATACAGTTTCTATCAGTTTGACCCTTTAGCGTTTGGATTACTCTGTCGAATGTAATGCTCATTTATTCATATTGCTTTGGATTATTATTTACATTATTTACATTCAACGGATATTTGTCCTCCTCTTGTTTGTTGTTAACACAACGTTTCAGCTGATATACCCTCCAGCCTTCTTCAGGTGTCTTGGGGAAATTTCAAACCTGGGTTCTCATTCCTAAGGTATTTTTCGATGTTGTTATTATTATTATTATTATTATTGTTGTTGTTGTTGTAGTTCAGGTCACTGCTTGGAATTGAACTCGGAATCTTGGGGTTAGTAGCCTGCGCTCTTAACCACTACGGGCATATGGCTTTGAATTAATCATGCATTATCTTGTAGTTTCAAGTTTTCAATGAAGTAATTGCTTATTTTTAGAAAGACATCATGGGATAGGTGTAAGAGGCCAGATCTGGCCACTTTCAGCATAAAATATATAGAATATTTGAGTCAAATATGGTCTGTTTAAACAGACCAGGGTATCACACACATAACAAAACACAATAAGATGCATAACATATAATTTAATTATTACATATCTAATACTTATATAACACAAAAAACACTCTACAGATTGTCAATAAAGTAAAAATAAAATTGTTTCAATTTACTCCTTCTGTTAGGGCCAGTACTGGTTTTTGGCCCACTGGTTGGGAACCCCTACCCTAGTCAACTGAATTCAAAGTTGCCTTAAATACAGTATGGTAGTGTGAATTTCAATATCTTGAAACTTCAAGAATTCGCCTTGTGGAACTGTGCAAAAGAGGTTATATATGTTGAAACTCTGCATCAGAAATAAAAGTTTTGGGTTCAAATCAAACCTGTGGCTATGTTTATATGTGGGAAGAGGACAGCTTAAAATGACTGGAGAATTTAGAAGTGGAAAAGATGAGGGTCATAGACTGGTCAGTTTATTTCAGCAATAACATATCTCAAAACTGTCACAAACAGAAGTTATATATGCGTTGGATGCAATGCTAAATAGACAAATTGTTGTTAGAGCTTGGAAAATAATATGCACGTACACATGTGTATATGCATGTATGTGCAATCTATATGCTAACTTTCTTTTTATCCGCGAACATACCGGAACAGTTCCTCCAAAAGGTTCAGCCTGTTTACACTGCCTCTTGTCTCATCTCCTGTACTTACTTTATCTGCCTTGAAAGCCAAAGTGGACCAGGGTTGGGTAATGATATTTGAACTTAGAGCTAAAGTGACATAACCAAAATAAGTAACAAGATATTCTGTACAATGCTCTACTAATTCCACACAACCCACTAATCCCATCTTGTATAGATGTGTGTGTGTGTGTGTGTGTGTGTATTTGTGTATGTAAAACATGTAGAAACAACCAAAAAATGACAAATGAACCAAACCAAAACCAAAGAGATCACAAATACACCTACAAAAACACATTTTTCAAGAGGTAGATTAGAATTTACTCATTAAGGTAATGATGTTTTTGTTTTTGATTTTTTTTTTCTTTCTCTCACTAAGGCTACAATTTTAATCAATTAAAACTTTATGGCTCACATTAAGTACGTTATTGTCTGATTTACATTTGTTTTTTTGTGTGTGTTCACACACAGACTCAATAAAACAACAGAAATAACACCAAAATAAAATATATAAATAGATAGATATATGACAAGAAACTTGCGACTTACTCCATGATATCTGCTACTCCTTGTTTGCTGGCTTTTGGACCGATACGACGCAGGTGGTAGCGTCTCCAGCCATTGCTGTTTTTAGGCCCACTGTCAGGCATGGCTTTCATCACAGAAATAGATGGAACTGAAAAGAAGAAGAAAAATAAACAATAAAACAAACAAATAATAACAAGAGCATGCAGAGAGCGCAAACCTCTGCCAAGGCAACACCCAACGTCCTCTCAACGATTAGCCAGAAATGATTTTTAAAATGAGAAGATTTGAAATAAACTCAACTGCTCTCACAAACAAGA
>NC_069000.1:10254379-10258308 GCF_001194135.2 Octopus bimaculoides
ATAACACTAAGTATATATATATATATATATATATATATATATAATAATACAAAGAATATATATGCATGTATACACACATATATGTATATACTTACATCTACATGTGTATATAGATGCATATCAGGGTACAGGACGTTAGAACAATGAACTACAGACCACGGAACGAACACATAGGAAAACAGATAGCCACTTGGAATTAATCCTTCGTCAACTGCCTAGAGTGAGAGAGAGAGAACTTTTAAGTTAGATACCAGTATGGCTGTGCGGTTAAGTAGTTTGCTTTGCAACTATGTGGTTGTAGGTTCAGCCCCAGTATACACCACCATAGGTGACTACCTTCTGCTACAGTCCTGGGTCAACCAATATCTTGTGAGTGAAATTGGTTGGCAAGAACTGAGTGGGAATTTCATTGTATGTATCTGTACCCCACAACAGTGCTTGACAACCAGTGTTGGTTTGCTTACATCCCTGGAACTTAGAAGCTCAGCAAAAAGAGACTGACAGAATACCAGATATAACAAAAAAGAAATAGTACTGAAGGTTGCTCTTTCAAGGTAGGGCCTCAGCATGGCCACAGTCCAATGACCGAAACAAGCAATGTACAAGACAATAAAAGATTTTTTTTAATTACTGATTGCTTTAATTTACCTTACAGAACTGAACTCTCTGCTTGCAGTTAATCCAAAGGAAAGTAGCAGGAGAAGGTAACCATTCCCTCCTCGGGTATTCACTTCCTTTTCGCTATTAAATGGGTTAGGGTACGGAATAACAAGGCATTCAATAAATCACTAAAGGAAAGAGAAAAAGACCTGATTGTTCTGAAGTGATGAATTATGGGTAAGTACAAGTTCCTAATACAATGGTGCGAGAGCCACAAACAACAACAACAGCAAACCCGAGATTTTCTCAAGCAATTGCTTAACATGCATCTCACCTCTATCTCTCTCTCTCTTTCTCTCCCGCTCTCTCTCAATACCTAGGTATAACAGGTTTAATATGATGTGTCATGGTATAGAACCATTATATGAGGATTATTTATATAAAAATGGTTTTGGGGGGGGGGGGATACTGGGTTTTCTTTCAAAGTTTTAATGGGTCAAGTCTCTTCCATTGTATTTTTACATGTCAGAACTTAGTAGTGTTGTTGTTCATGAATTTGACAGTAAATAAAATTTCCAGATATTGTCCCTCAAACAAAAGATCTCAGGGGAGTGATTTCATCATATAATATTAAATTGTCAAGACTTCTATAATGCTGATATATGTATATATATATATATATATATCATCATCATCATCATCATCATCGTTTAACGTCTGCTTTCCATGCTAGCATGGGTTGGACGATTTGACTGAGGACTGGTGAAACCGGATGGCAACACCAGGCTCCAGTCTGATTTGGCAGAGTTTCTACAGCTGGATGCCCTTCCTAATGCCAACCACTCATATATACATATATATATACATATATATATACATATATATATATCCTAAGGAAGACTAAACATTAACATTTACTGAAATTCTATCATTCAAAACCCTACTTAGGACAAAATTGAAATTAAAACAAAAAACTTTTGCTTTTAGTGTTTTATGAATGAACTTGGTAGATGGCAACTGTATGGAAGTTCAGTGTGTGTGTGTGTGTGTGTATGCAAGGGGGTACTGGAAAGTTCCTGGCTTTCAGTAAAAGAAAATACAGGGGGACCAGTTAATTATGATTTTATTCAACATATTCTCCCTCTCAGATTCACACCCTTATTACAACGGTCCTTCAGTTTTTCTAAAGCTCGGTAAAAGAACTCAGAAAGTTGGGCCACCAACCATGCCTTTCATGATACCCTTAAATTCAGGTGCTTTTCAGCACTCCCTTGTACGAATACATACACACACACACATTGAGGTTAGAAAATCGCAAAAGAGTCAGCTCAAACGGACAGCCAGGTTAAAGTGGCTATGAATAATACTTGTCAGTACAACTACTGTGTTGATCTCTAAGAGAGATTTTAGAAATAGCATTTTTGCATTTATTTATATATATATATATATATATATATATATATATACACACACATACAAATGTATATGTGCATGTGTGTTTGTCTTTGTGCTTATCCACCAATACCATTCAACAACAGGTTGCACCACTTGGTTGCAAAGCAACCTTTTTATCCACCCAGCCTTGCTGTCACTCAAAATATATCAGTGTTTGGGTGTGGTTCGAACTCACAGTCTCAGCATTCCTTCCTGTGTGTCTTTTACAGTGAAGATACTGTCTCTAAGAATGATGCACTGACTGACAACCATAATTGACAACTATCGGTAAGGAGGAGAGCTGGATAGAAAGCTGATCCATTTGGAAACTTCTTCACAGAAATGCCTACAGAAAGAGAAACTTCCACCACCACCATCACCACTACAATACCAATAATCTACAAATACTGGCCATCTACCCTCACCTGCATCGCAGATGTGGTTGTGAACCTATGTCATCTGAGTAACTGCCCCTTGCAATGCAATTTACAAACCCACGTTCTAAATGCTGAACAACATGTGGGTCTCTCACTTTTGTCATAAAGACATGAAACCACAACAAGCCTTCATGTTTTCTCCCATTCTCTGCATTTTTGGAAGAAGGACATTTTTCACCTGAAATATTTGCATTATTAAATGCATTAAGGTAAAAGCGTAATCTTTATCCTTATTTATATTTAATCTTTAATCTTTGCCCCTGCTGCATTATTTTGCTTCCTAAATCAGTAATGGCAATGATGATGTGTACAAACACTTCCCTAAAATGGATTTTAAGCTTTATATTCATGTACACACACACACATATACAATATAGACACACACATACACATACACACATACATATTCTCTGTAATACACAAGTCTCAGCAATCCTTAATTAAAGCTTTGCTGCCACTTCATGGCAGCTGAATCTCTCTATTTGAAATATAGCAAAGAAGAAAAAAAAAATCCAAGTTCAAACTCAAGCAAGGGAAATGTGTGTGTGTGTGTGAATGTGTGCACACAACTGTGTATAAGATGATAGCATGAACTTGAAGGAATCATCATTCAGAGTAACCCCCCACCCCCCACCCATCCCAAAAATTATCATGTTAGATAAGAGAGTATTGTAGTTCGCTTGAAGCATTGTGTATTGTTTGTAAAGAATAAAAAGTTTAGAAAGGTATAACAATGCACTATAGAACAAAAAATGGACTATATACCTGTTGTAACTTGGTTATCTATAGTCTGATGATATAGTCCATTTTTTGTTCTATAGTGCATTGTTATACCTTTCTAAACTTTTTATCATGTTAGAACTTTTAAAAACTATTGCATATTCAAATTCCTATTGGTTGCTTGTATGTTTTATGTTTTAAATCTCAAGATAGTAAGCTCCCCAATAAAGTTAGTATAGCCACGATTATTACATAGATTATATGTAAAGACATAAGCCAGATGGATACGACTGGCCTTATATATTTCCAGGCTGGTGGTGGTGGTGGTGGTGGATACTTCCCAAGAGCAGACCAAAGTCTACTCAAGAATAACAACCACAATATCCAGGTACCCAAAATAATGAGGGAGCGTTTTACAGGGCTGGTCGATCTGGTGGAAATAGTAGCTAATTCTGCCTTAAATTACACTATAACAGTGAAAAAAAAGGGGGGGGGGATAAATTGGGTAATACAGTTTTAAATATGCGTTACTGCCACAGAGGTGGGGGTAGATCAATTACATCAACCTCAGTGTTCAACTGGTGTGTATTTTATTGACCCCCCAAAAGGATGAAAGGCAAAATTGACCTCAGCAGAATTTGAACTTGGAACATAAAGACAGATGAGATATTTGCTAAGCATTTTGCCAGCTTGCCGCCTTAATAATAATAATGATGATGATGATGATGATGATGATGA
>NC_069000.1:10258704-10275786 GCF_001194135.2 Octopus bimaculoides
ATGATGATGATGATGATGATGATGATGATGATGATGATGATGATGATGATGATGATGATGATGATGATGATGATGATGATGATGATGATGATGATGATAATAATAATAATAATAATAATAATAATAATAATAATAATAATATATATACTCCAAAACAGAAACGGCTGACCAGAGTTTGAACTCCTTTGGTCATTGGTCTGCTTGGTCAAGGCTAACCTAGGTAGGGCTAAACAACGATTAATCCTTTTATAAAAGGAAGCATTTGGCAGGATAGATTATTTAAATCTGCTTAAAAATGTCAATAAACATTCCTTTGCGAAGATACTTCTTATTGCTGCTCTTGAGCTAGTAAATGTTAAGCTCTGGATGGGTGCGAGAGTGACGAAACTAGTTGGTTTTCCAAATAAATTAACTTGCAGAATATCATACCCTCAATAGTGAAGGTGGTGGTGGTGGTGGTGGTGGTAGTGGCGATTAGGTGGTATTGGTGTCTGCTGTTGCTGATGGTGGCGCAAGAAGTGGCATTGGTGGTGGTGATAACGGCTGGGAAGAGGGGTGGCTGGGTGGCGAAGGTGACGACGATCGTGATGATCCGTCAACATCACCAACGCCATTGACTTACAACCTTTTAATAGTTCGCATTCCAGACCCTTCAATTAGTGTCACCAATCTGCCATTGTATGACTATATGCTGAGATACACGCTCTGTGACATCAAGGATAATAAAAACAAAACAGAAAAACCCCCCAAAAAACCCAAAAAAACAGGTTGAACATCTCTTGGGAAAATAACCAGAAAATGTGTGTAGGTCTCCGTTGTTGGTGAATCTGTGTATTTTGTGATAGAAATTCAACTAAACAAATAACGCTGGTCAGAGAGATTCTCAGAAACAGTAGTAAACGAGGTTAAAAGTAAATCCTTTCATAAAACCCAGAGATGGTATTTAAATTCCAACCTCTGTAGTGTTAATCCTTTAAGCTCTAAGACTTATTTCACACTTTTAATGTTCACACAAGATATTTCTGGATCCAGGAAAGAGGAAGGAATTCAGCAGACCTACCTAACACGAATACTCCTGCCTCACAAAGATATCATTTCCTTGAGGTATGCATAGCTGCAAGTTCTTATGCATATTCTCAACAATTAGGAAATAGACTGCTTTCAATTTGACCTTAACGTATTTGTGATAAATGTTAGTTAAAAAAAAGTGCTAATTTATTATTCTTTATTATTGAGGATTCTAATTATTTATTTGTGAAGGCGCGAAGCTTAGTGGTTAGGTTATTCGGCTTACAATCATACCATCAGGAGTTCAATTCCTGGCGGCGCATTATGTCCATGAGCAAGACACTTTATTTCATGTTGCTCCAGTCCACTCAGCTGGCAAAAATGAGTTGTACCTGTAGTTCAAAGGGCCAGCCTTGTCACACTCTGTGTCATACTGTATCTCCCTGAGAACTACATTCAGGGGACATACACATCTTATTTCTTTATTGCCCATAAGGGGCTAAACATTGAAGGGACAAACAAGGACAGACAAAGAGATTAAGTTGATTACATCGACCCCAGTGTGTAACTGGTACTTAATTTATCGACCCCGAAAGGATGAAAGGCAAAGTCAACCTCGGCGGAATTTGAACTCTGAATGTAGCAGCAGAAGACAAAATACTGCTAAGCATTTCGCCCGCCGTGCTAACGTTTCTGGCAGCTCGCCGCCTTAAGGGTACACATGTCGGCAGAGTGCCCAGCCACATGAGGCAAAGCTAACCTCGGCAGCATTTCAACTCGGAATGTAATAATAATTGTCTCTAACATAAACACAAAGCCCGAAAATTTAGGGGTCAGAGGTTAGTCAATTAAACTAATCCCAGTACCTGACTACTACTTTATTTTAGCAACCGTGAAAAGATGAAAGGCAACATTGACCTCAGAGAGATTCTAACTCAGAACATAAAAGGCCTGGACAAATACTGCAATAGTCTTAACAATTCTTGCCAAAGGAAGAGGATGAGGAAGGATAGGATGGAGATGCAATTCTCTAAAAACATCTGAAACCGTACTTCTCCTCCCTTCACCCCCTCATATCAGATGGCTACTTTACATGAATATGGAAAAAGAAAAAAAAGAGCGTCCAGTAAATTTCTAGAGACCAATTGACAATAAGTGCTTGTCTGTAACAATGACAAGGAACTAAAAACACATCAAGCTAATTGCTGCTCATTGCCAACTTAACTTAGACATTCTCAAGAATTTCAACAAGTGAACAAAATACACTTGAAATGTCAGAATAAAATTACTGTTGTGAATGAGAGAGAAGTTGGGGGAGATGGAGATAGAAAGATAGATATAAAGGTAGAGATGGATAGATGGAGACAGACAGAGAAAGACAAATAGAGAGAATGGGATAATGAATGAGAGGAAGAGACAGCAAAATAAATAAAGGAGATGGTGACAGAGAGATAAATGGATGGAGACAGATATAGAGAGCAAAAAGAGAATACATAGAGAGACAAAGAAAAGGAAAAGGAGGAGAACAGACAAAAAAATGATGGAATGAGAGAGGAGAGAATATGGTAATGGAGAGGGAAAAGGATATAGAGAAAAATAACAGAAACAAGAGACAAACTAAAAAAAAAATGGAGGGGGAAAAAATGATAAGAATGATACAAAGATTTTAAAAAGTCAGCTTAAAGAAAATGGAAAAAGGTGGAGGTCGTAGTGGAAAATAGAATCAATGAGAGAGAAAGAGAGAGAGAGAGAGAGGGAGGGAGAACAGGTGAAGTATAATGACTATTCAAAAGGTGTTTGTTTTTCCCCCACAGCCTTATAGAAATAAAGGTGTTATTGCATTGTTTTCTGCGAAAGAATAAAACATACATTACACATATATATATATATATATATATATATATATATATATACAGACACATATTCATATATATATACACTCACACACATATATATACATATATATACACATACACACACACACACATATATATATATATATATATACATATATTTTTACACATATACATACATATATACATACGTACACAGACACACACACACACCATAAATAGATAGATTCAAATCTTCACAAAAGAAAAGTTAAAATGCAACTTATTTGCTGTCAATATAGAAAAACAACACCATTATTCCTATCATCACCATGGCCACCACTACTACCATCCACTATTGTGAATATTAATGTCACCACCACCACCGACAGCACTGTGAATACTACTGCCATTACCACCACTAGCACACCACTACAACAGTAACAGCCCACAATATTTTTCTCACCTACCACTGCAGAGCCATCGCAGCCCATGCTACAACTATCACTAAACACCACTTCAGCACCACTCATCAAACCCTCGACTGACATCTTGACACCAAGGTTACTGCCCATACATTAAACTCAGGGGTTCTTAACCATTTTTTGCGTAATAGACCCCTTTGATTTCTATTTTACTTGGGTGGACCTTCCTGGCCATTTGATGTTTAAAAGATCCTATTGTATTTCTATGATTAAATATTATTAGAAATTGTATAAAAAATTGTTAAAATATTTTGTGTATTGTGGATATAAAACCAAGAACTTTACTGGTCTGAAGCACAGTTTTTTCATTGCTCCTGATAAATAATCATAGGTACAGGATTGGCTGTGTGGTAATTACCTTGCTTACCAACCACATGGTTCTGGGTTCAGTGCCACTGCATGGCACCTTGGGCAAATGTCTTCTGTTATAGCTTCGGGCCAACTAAAGCCTTGTGAGTGGATTTGGCAGATGGAAACTGAAACAAGCCTGTCGTATATATGTATATGTTTGTCCCCCCACCATCACTTGACAACTGATGTTGGTGTGTTTACATCCCCGTAACTTAGCAATTCAGCAAAAGAGGCCAATAAAATAAAGTACTAGGCTTACAAAGAATAAGTTCCGGGGTCAATTTTTTTGACTAAAGGCGATGCTCCGGCATGGCTGCAGTCAAATGACTGAAACAAATAGAACAATAAAAGATCTCTGATTTACTATATTGCATCCCTGGGCCCCCAGGATCCAATATGGACCCCAGTTGAGAACCTCTGCATTAACCCAACAACTACAGAAGGAGAGTCACCAACTGAACATTTACACATGCCTACTAGAAATAGTAGCAAAATTTTCTTGTTCATTTTATATTCCACCTTCTTAGAAAAAAATGAAAAAAAGACATGTATAGTCTTAACACATTGATTTCTAAGCCTCATTTCTTGCTTTGCATCATATGATATCTTAATTTTGATATAAGTACCATAATATTTTTTTCACTATATGATATGTGAGACGAATACTATGTTTAATGTCTTTTACCCACGATCCACTGGTGGATTATTTGCCACCTACATCCATATTAAAACCTAGAACCTCTGGTTGATAAAAAGGTAAATTCAAATTCTTGGATATTTTCGACTGGTGTTGGAACGGACATTTTTTTTTTCTTGTTTTTTTTGAAATCTAAAAAAAAAAGAACAAAAACAACACACACTATTTTGGTTTCCAAGGTAACTAAAATGTTTTTCGTTCCCTTCTGCTTTTATAATTATATTTTCTGCTTACTCAGTCTTTTATTTTATCTCTTTACATGGTCAAACTCACTCTGATATAATTGTAAAAATCAAAAGAAAAAAAGAGAAAGGAAAACCGTAAAATATAGAAGAGAAATAATGAGACAATCCACCGGAGGGCCACGAGGATCTTGCAAAACATACTGTCATGATCCTCTTGGTGGTTTGTGTAAGAGCCATGTTAACCCTAGCACAGACACGGTCAGTTTTAGCATGGTTTTCAAAGCTGGATGCCCTCCCTAACACCAGCCACTCCACAGAGTAGACTGAATGCTTTTTATGTGGCACCAGCACAGCTGAAGTCAATTTTGGCATGATTTTTATAGCTGGATGCCCTTCCAAATACCAACCACAGAGTGGACTTGATGCTTTTTACACGGCACCGGCACCGGCAGGGTCACCAAGTAACTTGCAAGACAAGAAATTTTTGAGAGAAGAGGGAGCATTGGAAGAGGTGATCTTGTGTCAGTTGATGAAGGGTTAGGACATGACAGAGACAGAGAGCCAGAAACAGGCATCTTATTGTAAAGGAGATACATGGTTACCAGGCCAAGGAGACAGAGAGAGAGTTAACAAGAATGAGGACAGAAACAGGAGTGCTGCTGTAAAGGAGAAACATGTTTCAAAATTAATTGAAATAAAAGAGGGTGTATTTCAATAAAACTACATAAAGAAAAGTGTTAAATATACGTGCCGGAAGGAAACTAAGATGGGATTGCCAAGGTTGGAATGCTTTTGATCATAGATCATCTCAAATCAGAGCTGGACTCACACTGAAATAGCATCTAACAACAAAACCGTCATGTTCACTTGAAAGTTAGTTTAGTTGCAGTTTGGTTACATGAATCTTCATGGTTACACATAGTACCAGAAACACAAATTATATTAAGTGTATAGAAGAGGCTGTTTGAGAGAATCTTGTCACAGAGTTTAACACTGATTCCTGATTTTGTTTTGGTGCCTTCTGCTGCAAGCTTTTCGAGTCTATGTTTCTAGGATGTCTGAGAATATCGAGATGTTCCAAACAAGGTAATAATGCTGCATCGGCTTATCGAACAATGAACAGAACACACATGGTTAGATAGAGAGTATATCGGAAACGTAGATCCTCATGTGCATGAATGGTGAGCATTTTGCTTGCCAATGATCGTGCAACAAGCAGAGACATGTTACGAAAGCTGGACATGCTTTCAGTTGACTGCACACACATCACACTGTCTGTTTGAAGTGTGAGGTTCATGTTCATGATCAGCGAATATGTAAAGTTAAGAGAGAATATGAACTCATGCATGTGTGCACATCCCTCCCCACCCCGCAGACACACGAACTCAAACACACAACAGGCTTTTAGCAGTTTCCATCAACTAATTATGAAGGTGTGTGACCTAGTGGTTAGGCCGTTGCACTCACGATTGCCAGATCGTGGGTTCGATTCTGACTGGGTGGCACATTGTGTTCTTGAGCAAGACACTTCATTTCACATTATTCTAGGTTGCTATGTCATGGAATTGAACCTGGAACCACGTGTTTTGCAAAGCAAACTTCTTAACCCACACAGCTATACATATTCTTGTATCTTTTACTGGTTTCATTCATTAGACTGCAGCCATGCTGGGGCAATGCCTTGAAGAACCCTCAGTTGAATGAATCAGCCCCAGTACTTAGTTTGTTTTCTTAAACCTGGTACTTAGTCTATCGATCACTTTTGCTGAACTGCTAAGTTACAAGGATATCAACACAAGTTATTAAATGGTGGTGGACAAACACACACACACACACACACACACAATGGGCTTCTTTCAGTTTCTTCTTACCAAATCCACTCAGAAGGCTTTGGTTGACCCAGGGTTATAGCAGAAAACAGTTGCCATGCAGTGGGACTGAACCAGGGACCATGTGGTTGGGAAGCAAACTTCTTACCACACAGCCACACTCTAATAATAATAATAATTAGAATAACACCATTTTTCTTTAAAATTCATCTACACAATTAGAATACGTTGATTTTGCTAACCGTTTAAATTGTATAGGAAACAAAAAAGATTTTTTTAAAGGAAATACTGAACTCTATTCAAAATTGAAACATAAAATCATTTTGTTTATGATAACAATTGACTTTTAATGGACTGTAAATTGTAGGTGTTGCTTAACAGCCAAAAAATATTAAACATATTGACTCATACATATTGAAAAATAACTGTTGAACGTGAGCATACACATACACAACCTATTATAATATGAGGAAGCCACAATATAAGCTAGATTAATTGCATAAAATGTTTTATAGAGAGTTGTACAAGGAAAAGAAATATTAGTTTCAAATTTTGGCACAAGACCAGCGATCTTGAGGGGAGGAGTAGGTTGATTCCACCAACTCCAATGTTTAGCTGGTACTTATTTTATCGACTCCGTAAGGATGAAAGGCTAAGTTGATCGTGGTAGAATTCGAAGTTAGGGTGTAAAGATGGACAAAATGCCATGAAGTATTTTTCCCAAAGTGTTAATGATTCTGCCAGCTCACCGTCTTACAAAGAAAAGAAATATTTTTTTTCTACTCTAGGCCTAAGGCCTGAAATTTTAAGGGAGGGGGGGGGGCAGTTGATTAGATCAATTCCAGTACGCAACTGGTACTTAATTTGTTGACCCCCCAAAAAGGATGAAAGGCAAATTTGACCTTGGCAGAATTTGAACTCAGAATGTAAAGACAAATGAAATACCACTAAGCATTTCAGCCAGCATGCTAACTTTTCTGCCAGCTCACCACCTTAAAGAAAAGAAATGTATTCAAGTTTAGGTGAACAGGCTGGGGAATATTTTTTTTTCTCTTACAGACTCTGTTCAGATTACTAGGACTACTTCATAATAATAATAATAATAATAATAATAATAATAATAATAATAATAATAATAATAATTATTATTATTATTATTATTATTATTACCACTACTATTATTATTATCATTATTATTATTATTATTATTATTATTGCTATTATTATTTTTTGGCTGCTGTTGTTGCATTTGTTGCTGTCGTTTTTACTATTGCATTGCAATGGTATCATTATTATTATTATTATTATCATTATTATTATTACTATTATTATTATTACTTCTATGGCGTTATTGTTATGCGTATTATGTGTTAATATCCCGTGTCTGTTATCATGTTATCATGTGTTATTACTCCACGTATATAATTATAAATTATTTCGGTCGTTTTTGAAATGTATCAATTATATATTACAGCTTCAGTTACAATGTACTTTAGACTGTACTTTGCAAAAACACAATGACAAATTGAATTCAATGGATGTTTCCCCCCAAACAGCAACACCCCACAGAAAGGTAATTGATATGTATTATCCCCCCCTGTTATTACTATTTTATGTATTATGTATCAGCGACATTTTGAAAACATATCAATTTTTGTTGTGTCTTGGGCTGCAATGTACTTTATCGCTATATTTGCGGGAATAAAGCCAAGAAGGTGTGTTGTTGTCTCCTTTGCCTTGGTTTCTGAGTGATAGTCATAAGCAAGTGTCACCATCATGAGCCAATAAGGGAGCCTTGGTGCAGTCATTTGCTGTGCTAGAAATACCAACCTAATCTTCTTCAAATCACAGTCTACCATCTCAAAAATGGGAAGGTTACATGGGATAAGGCATTCCTGGAAATGCATTTGGACCAGGTTCTTGCTGGAACACTTTAGATTGTAAGTCTGCTTAGTCAGAGCTGACCTGGACTAAACAATTGATACAACATTCACCAACATAGATTTACAAACCAAGGATTGTGGTTTCTATTTCTTTTACTTGAATGCTTTTGAAGGATATTCAGAAGAGTAGCATTTATTCATGTATAATAAACACATTTCATGAAAAAATATGACTGTGTGATTCAAAAATGCTAACTTTACAGTAAATACACTGTTTTGATCTGTAATGGTGTAATCCCAAGATCACATCTGAATTTGTTTTAGTTTCTTTTAAGATAACTCTTTTACAATGTATTTTACACAGCAATTATAATAAATCAGACTAAACACCTTTTCTTTTTTTAAATTATTTCATATTTAAAAAAATCATTGTGTATCATTATACATGAGAATGTTCTCTCTAAGTTTTAGCAGAGAGTGCAAAAATCTCATTTTGTGCTGCTCTTTTCTCCTCCCTCTGAACTTTTTGTTTTCATTTGTTTCCTTTTAAACAAATAATGATTTCTTATTTTGTCACAAAACCAGAAATCTGCAGGGAAGGATTATGGTCCATTTAATCAACTTCAACCTCACTAATAGACCTGGTACTTATTGATCTATTCTGGCATATGAGGAGCGAAACAGAAGTAAAATGATGATACAGATAAGAACAATGACAATGGTAACGATGTGTTTGTTACACAGTTGCTCGAGTCTCATTTTTTATTTTTTTTAAATCTGTGCATTTAATACAAATTACAGAAAGTATAGCAAAAAAAAATAAACAGAGATTTAGAATAAATATATGGAAAAAAAAATGAGAACAAAACTTATGAAATACTTAAAATAAGTGAACCAAGTGTTGTTTAGAGTTAGAACAATGATGGTACACCAGAATGATCTTAGGGGTGGGTGGGTGTGATGACTAAAACAAACTAACAAGAATCAGGAGAAAAACTAACTTATTCTTCCAATTAGATAAAAAAGAAATATTTCTTTTAAACAAATCATACAAACGCCTCATATTATTTATATATATATATCTATTGAGAAATAACAAATAGAAGAAAAATCTCTTTTTTTTTTTCTTTTGGCTCTTCTAAGAAAGGCACCTACCTATCCGAAAATATTGGTCTTTGATTTTTCTCATGGTACACACACACACACACTACCTTTACTTTTGCTTCCAGTTTCTACTAATGTCAATGCAGAACCATCACCAGGCAACTAATTCTAGTGACTATCCTCATAGAGCTGGGAAGCTCATTTACCATTCCAGAACATCTAACCATGTTTTACTACTATCTTCTTCATTAGTAACTCAATCAGTTTTCTTCATTCATTCATTTATTTATTTATTTATTTATTACCATTTTCTTATTTACTTCTGGTTAATGTCGTGTAACACATTTCTTTTTTTTTTTTTTTTCATTTTTTTTTTTTACTGGATATTTGCGATATAAATGTGAGTGTTGATGTATAGTGTTATTAGTCTCTAAGTATCATTTCTGCCGTGATTATAGCCATTGTTCTTTCAAGACAGACACATTGTAGAAAACATCAACTGTTATATTTGGAATAATAAGCATTTCGGTACCTATATACTTAATGAAAGTTACTGCAATACTTCATTATACTAGTGACATATATATATACATATATATATATATATATATATATATATATATACATACATGTATGTTTTTGCCATTGTTTTACGTATTTTGTAAGTAACTTTATTCTCATTTTTTCCTTTCTTTTTATTTTTCCATTTGTTTATTTATTCTAACTTATCGTTTATTTTAATGTTATACCATCTACAATTTGTGCTTAATGTAAAGATAAAAGAAAACAAAAAAAACCACTGCACCACATAGGAGGAGGAGGAGGAGGACATAACCGTATGGCTGAGAAGCTTGCTTCCAAACCAAGTGGTCTTGGGTTCAGTCCCACTGTGTACTACCTTGGGCAAGTGTCTTCTCCAATAAGTGCAAGTCAACCGAGGTCTCATAAGTGGGTTTAATAAAATGGAAACTAAAAGAAATCTGCTCTGTGTGCATATATGTGTGTGTGTGTGTGTGTGTGTGTGTATACATATATAGGCACACATATTCAATCTCTCTCTCTCTCTCTCTCTCTCTATCTATCTATCTATCACACACACAGAGCTTCAGTTTCTGTCCACTAGGAAATACATTTTGCTGATGAAGTCTAACCAGACTGGAAAAAAAAACCTGTACAGAGTTGACACACTGCAGTAAAAGATCAGTCACTTTTCACTGCATTCTACATTCAACTGATCTCAACTATTTTAAATTTCCCACTTTTTAAAAAAATATTTTGTTCACTTTGTTCACTAAAATTAATCATTAACAGCGATATTTTCCCCTCTTTACTCCTGCTGTAAGTTTTAATTAATAGAAAATGTCTTGTTTCCCCTACATTGATCCATTAGCATTTGCTCTTTAGATACTAGTCACAGAGAATGTGACTGGTTTATCACACCTGAAAACAATCTCAGGAAATATGAAACTACAATATTCTAGACAAGTGGTTCTCTCAACCATTTTTCACCTTTATAGATCCTGTCCCTCTTTGACTCTTCTTATACTTGGCTAGACTCTCAAAGCCATTCAATGCTTAAAAAATCCTGTTATATTTTTATAATCAAATATTGCTATGAATTTATCATTAACTTGTTTCTGTCATTAGTCTGTGGCCATGCTGGGGCACCACCTTGAAGAATTTTAGTCGAATGAATTGACCCCAGGACTTTTTTTGTTTTAAAGTTTGGTATTTATCTTTAACATAGTTCTCAAGGAGAATCAGTGTGACACAAAGTGTGACAAGGCTGGCCCTTTCAAATACAGGTACTACTTATTTCTGCCAGCTGACCGGACTGGAGCCACGTGAAATAAAGTGTCTTGCTCAAGGACACAACTCGTGACTTTATGATCGTGAGCTGAGTGCCCTAACCACTAAGCCGTAAGCCTCCACAAGTAAAAGATATTAGCTAACCAAATATTCTGTCAAAAAATACCCCTCTCTACAAACATAACAAAAATAGCGGAACGGACATGGAACAAACAAACAAACAAACAAACAAACAACAGCATAGCATGGGAAGAGATAGAGAAGACAAAAATATTTCCATACTACCATCGCCACCTACTTACACCCCACCCTTAGCCATCTCCCTCGGACTGCTTATTTCTTAAAAAGAACGTCACAATATTTCATTAATAGGCATATTAGCAGGTTGAGTAACAGTCAAAGCTGTTAAATGTAATGCTATAAAACAATTACGGCAATACGCTGAATTAATAATAAATGTAGTCTTGCAGAGCTTCGTATCACAGTTCTGGAAAATCAGCCCAATTTGCCTGCTAGAAGACTAAAGAACTGTCAATCAATAATTAAATATAAGATAATCTATTTTTAAAGCCCACTTTTGTACTGACTATTCCTTTAATTATTGCATAAGTCATTCGAAATTCAACAGAAGAGTATGAGTCTGTCACAGACAGTGTTTTCCTACCAATATCATTGCGGTTTAACGTCCACTTTTCCACACCTGTATGGGTTAGAGAGAACTTGTTGATGCAAATATTACAGAACTTGTTATTTAGCTCCAACATCTACCTTGAGTAAGCAGATTTATCCTCTCTCAAAATGTGAGGCCTGGCATTTCCGTATGCTAGAAGTCATTATAATATATTACAGAACTTGCTGTTTGGCTCTCAAGTTTACCCTGATTAAGCAAATCTATTGTCAAAGCATCCTAACCGTAACCATCTTTTTTTGTATACCTAAGTGCAATGTGCCCATTTTAAAGACAAAATTTTCAAAAATTTATTCATTTATTGTCATTTATTTTTAAATACCACCAAGGCTGACTTAGTCCCTGGTCAGCCCCAACCAAGGAGAACCTATTATCTAAATTCCACCATCGAACATACCGTCTTTCTTTCAGGTATAGTGTATCTATGATTACACTATCCAATGTGTTCTATAAATTTTTGGTATGAGGTGGCAGATATTCGTAGCAGGTTGTAAGTCTCTTGTTAAATAACTGGTTCAGCCCAGTAATTCACAGGATCAAATGCTAACTGAATAAACAATATTCTTTCCTCTTACAAAAATTGGCTTCAATGTCTTGCTAAATTTGCTCTAAGACTAGGTCTTCCTCCTTTGTTCTTAATCCTTCCCTGTTCTTAAGCCTTCAAAGTGCTATTTAAAAAGGTATGAAATTTTGCACAATCTAATTTCATAGCTATTATAAATTAATGGTCTTGTGAGTAATTAAAACAATATTATTATTACTATTATTATTAGTTATAGTAGTAGCAGCAGCATTTTTTTTTTCTTCCTATCATAATCTACATCGTCCTCATCATCATCATCACTGATTCAGCCAGTCGTGTTCTCTACTCACTAACGAAGCCAGTCACTGATTCAATTATGCTAATACTCTATACAGACTCATTAGCACAATTTTTGTGTCACCTTGTCAAATTACAACAAAAGATCTTTTTGTGTTTGAAGCTCACACCGGGAACATTAGCAATTCCGTCAATCACATACAGAGACATCTACCTACAAGGGTCACTTCTAGTTTCCATGGCACTGAATACAATGCAACATTAACCTCTCCTTCAACAAAACAATACTTTTATTAAGACAGGTTACTGTCCAGAAAATTCTACGATCTACTTTACCTCAGTGAGGGGAATAGAAATGCATGAAAATAAACACAAAAAGAGTGAAACTACTAAGCAGCAAGCCAAGGCAACACTTTGTCCATTTTATCATTCCACCCTCATTGAAAGAGACTAAAACAGAAAAAAAAGAAAGAAAACGAAAAAAGAAACTACATTTAAATTAAGAATGATTGTGGAAGCAATTATAGTTCACAAAGTGGGGAAGTGAGAAGGCTTTGTTTCATAGACACCCCTATCCACTAGAACATTTCCTAATTTCTTTATTGCCCACAGGGGGCTACTAAACATAGAGGGAACAAACAAGGACGGACAAAGGGATTAAGTCGATTACATCGACCCCAGTGAGTAGCTGGTACTTAATTTATCGACCCCGAAAGGATGAAAGGTAAAGTTGACCTTGGCAGAATTTGAACTCAGAACACCAGTCCTCAGTCAAATCGTCCAACCCATGCTAGCATGGAAGGCGGATGTTAAACGATGATGATGATGATGAACGTAAAGACATGAAATACCGCTAAGCATTTCGCCCGGTGTGCTAACGATTCTGCCAGCTCACCGCTACTAGAACATTTTCATTAACCATTTAGCATTCAAACTGGCCATATTTGGCCTAAATATTCTACTTCCTGTATGTTTAAACTAGCCAGATTCAACCCCTTACACTGACCCTGCAATATCGTTCCTAAAGTAAAGAGAATCTTACAGCTATGAGAAAATGCACAGCTAATTCAAAAACCATATAAATTTTTTTTTAAATTACATTTGATAAGAGGATTCTGAATACTAAAAGGTTAACCTGTTGAGGCCTGAGAGTCTTCTGAATGGTCAGCTGTAGAAATGAGCTGTGATGTCACTGGTGCCAGGCTGTATCGGCCTTTGCCTTTCTCTTGGATAACATCAATGACATAGACTTATGCCTCAGAGGGTAATTTTCAAGATGCAATCTCAACTTTCATTCATGACCGAAGGGGGGGTCTTTACTCTTTTTTACCCTTTTACATTTGACAGAGTAATCTGAATGCTAAAGGGTTAATCAAAGCCAATGTCTTCCACTTGGCTCTTACTCAGCATGAAATTTCAACACTCATGTCTTGGCATGTATATATTACTCCTTCACATCCTCTCTCAACATTTCCTTCCTCTATTCAGGTCCCTGCTACATTTACAGACTGTATAAATTTATCTACATGTTTAACCTTTAACACACAGCATTTTCTCTAGAACTGTTTCCCCCTGTCACTGCCCTGTTACTACAAGGGAGAAAACTCATATGGTGAAAACTCGTACAGTGACCTAAAGGTTAATTTGAGCCCTGTTGCTAAAATGCTAAATCCAAGTACCCTTCTCTGTCAGTGAATTTAATATGTCTACGAAAAGTAAGATGCTGTTTGCAAATTGGAAGTGTTTTAGTAGCTCACTGATGAAGCTGATTCCACCACCTTTGCGGTCAATGTCCTGGTGTGTGTGCGTGTGTGTATGGTACATGTATATGTGTGTGTATGTATGTATATAATTGTGTACATACACATGCACACACAAGCATACTCATAATGCACACACACACACACAAATATACTCATGACACTCACACATACTCATCACACACACACACACACAAATGTGCATGTATACATCTTGATTTAAAAGAATATTTAATTGCTGTCAAAAAAGGATCACATTGTTGAGAAATTTTAATTTCATAAACTTGGAAGAATTAATTAATTTCACAGAATTGGAATCACAAGTATTCTTTTCAAGTCACAGTTCTAAGACAACCACGATGTCAAGGGCCCAGAATGGTGAAGATGGTGGCGCTACAATGTGAGAGGAAGTGGGCAACCGGTTTCACTGAGAAGAAGAAAACTCAATTTTTAGAAATGAAGAGACAATTTCAAAGCAATTAAATTACACCTTGGAAAATTTGTAATAATGAGAAGAAAAAAATTATTTTTTCATTAATAAAATCTTGAAGGTTTCTTATTAAACTCATCATTATTATTATTACAATCATTGTTATTTGCAATAGTAACAGAAATGTTTGCTGCTGTTCTTTAGCCCTGGGTCACTTCATATTGAGCAAACCTATGATCAAAACACATAGCACCATCACTATCCATCCATCCTTCTTCTTCTTCTTCTTATTATTATTATTAAGGTAGCAAGCTGGCAGAATTGTTAGCACGCGGGGCAAAAGGCTTAGTGGCATTTTGTCTGTCTTTACATTCTGAGTTCAAATTCCGCTGAGGTCCACATTGCCGTTCATTCTCTCAGGGTCAATAAATAAAGTATCAGTGAAACACTGGGAGCTATGCATTTGGCTAGACCCCTGCTACAAACATTTATTGGGGGAAGTCTACTGCCACTATCTAGAAAGCTAAGTTGCCACAAAGAGCTTCTTCCTCGGGTCACGGTGTGCAGCAGCAGCAGCAGTGGTGGTGGTGGGACAACTAGTAGTAGTAGTAGTAGTAGTAGCAGCAGCAGCAGCAGCAGATTGGAATTCTAAGTCTTTGAATTTTCTCCTGCCAAACTCTGGTCAACAAAACAACAACAACAACTCTGCAATTGAACTAGGAACAATCCACAAAAGCAAACATTTTTTTGAACCTCCTCTACCTGCCGATATAGATAAACCCTTTAGCATTTAAACCAGCCAAATTAACCCGGCCCAAATATTATACCTGCTTTATGCTCAAACTGGCCATATTCAGCCGCTAACACCTACCTTATGATGTCGTACTAAAATCAAACAAGCACATCATTGAAATCTCAATGCAAAAGGATAATGCATCAGTAATTCCAAACAATGTAAATAAATAAGACAGAATAATCTGAATGCCAATGGATTTGGATTAATATAGACATCGGCAGCTGTAAGTGAACAAACCTCCACTGAGGAGGTCAAATAAGGCTGAAATCATGTCCCAAAGAGGATTGCTCACTGCCCCTCCCCTCCTCAATAAGTTCAATGGATTGAAGCTTACAAGCTTACTACACATGTAAGACCCTATTAAGTAAAATAGATCCTTCCTTTCTTTCTTCTTCCATCCCATCCTTCTTTTGTTTGTTTGTTTGTTTCTTTCTTTACTCATTTCAGTCATTAGACTGCAGCCATGCTGGGGCACTGCCCTGAGGAATTTTTTACCGGACTAATTGACCCTATTACTCATTTTGAAGAATGGTACTTATTCTATCGGTCTCTTTTGCTGAACTGCGAAGCTATGGAGACGTAAACACATCATTACCAGTTGTCAATCAGTGTTGGGGGGACAAATACAGACATAAAGACACACACACATACATATAATATATATGACAAGCTTCTCTCAGTTTCCATCTACTAAATCCTCTCACCAGGGCATTAGTTGGCCCAAGACCATAGTAGAAGACACTTGCTCAAAGGGTCACGCAGCGGGACTGAACTCAGAACCATGTGGTTGGGAATCAAACTTCTTACCACACAGCCACGCCTGCATTTTATTATTTTTTTTCAAGGTTCTAGATATAGGGGTCAACTGTCAATTAGATCAGCCTTATTAGTGAGCTCGTTACTTATACAACATGAAGAAAAATATCATTATTAATCCTGTTGAACTGCCAACAGCTGGCTCCTTGGGAGTCTGGATGTGCCACAATCTTAGCAGCTAATTCAATTAATTCCTTCCAGGCATTCATTTAACTTGTTTGATAAAAATCTCCCCACGACCACCACAACCACCACCACTACCATCAACCGCTGCTTTTTTTTGCCTGATAGAATAAGGAAGATATTGAAAGAGCAGAGTGGGTGTCAACTGTCTCCACGACCAACCATCTGAACAAATTAAGTAAATAGGAATTATCTACATTAGAAAATATAGGGTGGATTTCAGAATAAGACAGGATGATGAAAAGGGAGAAGGGGCCTCGAGCAGGATAAGGATAAATGATGATGATGGCGATGATGGTGATGATGATGATGATGATGATGGCGATGATGATGATACTGATGATGATGATGAGGATGATGGTGGTGGTGGTGGTGATGATTATGATGATGATGATAATAATAATAA
>NC_069000.1:10276244-10283147 GCF_001194135.2 Octopus bimaculoides
TCAAAACTGTATTAAATAACTTCTGACGGATGATGAAAGAGAAAAAAAAATAAAATTTATTCCAAGATTTTTTTTAAAAGCCATATCTTTTCTTTCATATATAGTTTTTTTTTTTTTTTTAATACTTTTTCAGTCCAATAAATGAAAAGAATAAAAATTTCTTTTCAGTCATTGGACTGTGGATATTCCCAGACACTGCCAGGAAAGGTTTTTGCTGTGCGTATGAGACCCAATATTTACTTAGTACTGTGAATGTAAATCCCCATAGGTTTATAAACATTTATGCAGGTCCATGCACATGCATGTAGCTGCAGCCGCTGACACCACTGCCACCACCACCATTTAATGTCCATTTTCTATTCTGGCATGTATCTGATTGATGGCTTGACAAGAACTGGCAAGGCCACGGGCTGCACCAGGTTTCATAATCTGTTTTGACTTGACTTTTATAGCTGAATGCCCTTCCTAACACCAATCTCTTTACAGAGTGTACTGGATGCTTTTTAAGTGGCATCAGCACCCACACTGATGCTTTTTAAAAGACATCTTGGTTTAAGGATCTCAATTCTGTTGTGGTGAATAGGTCTTCTTCTTGAGTACAGCAATACACCATAAACATACCCAAACACACAACAGGCTTCTGCACAGTTTCTACCAATCAATTTTGCTCACAAGGTACAGGTCAACCTTGAGGTTATAGCAGAAGACACTTGCCCGAGTTGACACACAGTAGGGCCAAAATCTAAACTACACGGCTGGTAGCAAACGGAATATTTTAATCACACATGGAAAGCATAGCAAGTGGATGTTTGATGATGGTGACAGTACTTAGACATTTTAATCAATTTTCAGAGAAAGAGACAAAATTAATTTCTCTGTATCTCTCCAATCTAACCAGAAAGAACACTGACAAAAATTAAGTGAGAATTTAAAAAAAAAATTTTTTTTTTTTAATATTGATATATATTCAGAACGTGAAGTTGAAAATGTTAACGATAAGAGCAATAAGATAAATATGATAATGATGTATATAATTGATTTCTAGAAATCAAAAAATACCAGTATTCTAGATACAGCAATCCCTTGACTATTGTGGGTGCTATGTTTCACCCCCGACCCAATAGATGAAAATCCATGAAGTAGAAACAGTACTGTACTGTATATTTTTTTAAAAATTATTTTTATAACTTGTATATATTTATTTTATTATTGTTGTTGGCACTCCGTCGCTTACGACGTGGAGGGTTCCAGTTGATCTGATCAACGGAACAGCCTGCTCGTGAAATTAACGTGCAAGTGGCTGAGCACTCCACAGACACGTGTACCCTTAACATAGTTCTCGGGGATATTCAGCGTGACAAGGCTGACCCTTTGAATTACAGGCACAACAGAAACAGGAAGAAAGAGTGAGAGAAAGTTGTGGTGAAAGAGTACAGCAGGGTTCGCCACCGTCCCCTGCCGGAGCCTCGTGGAGCTTTAGGTGTTTTCGCTCAATAAACACTCACAACGCCCGGTCTGGGAATCGAAACCGCGATCCTATGACCGCGAGTCCGCTGCCCGAACCACTGGGCCATCGCACCTCCATTATAGTTTTTTTTTTTAATAAATACAAAACAACACAACAGAGGAATCGACGTATGCGATAGGTGAACCACAATATGGTGAGGCATTATTGTATATCAAGTTAAAAAAGAAAAACCTCAGGGCTTCTTTTACTGACAACACTAACCCACTTTGCTAACCTAACAGATTTCTCCCTCCCTGTTTTTCTAACAAAAATATTCTCATGAAATTGTTATTTATTTGCTTCTTCCTCACAAAGTACAGATGTCAGAAAACTACATTAAAACAAGAGGGCCATAAACTACCAATGTAAGGAGGGTAGCAGTAGCATATGATAATGTCATAAACTACCAATGCAAGGAAGGGCAACAGTAACATATTTAATACATTTAATGGACATTTCCCTTTGATGCTGCCCTCTGTCCCATCCTGGTCCAGTCAGTATTGGTGGCTCATAAAAATGTACCTCATAAAACTATTACTGTACTGCAAAGGCGACTGCAAAGTTTTAAGGTCCTGTTTGCAGACAGATGTATCAAGGGTTTAACACCATTCTATTCCAGCTCCAACAACACTAAACCAAACATTCATTTTTTTCCCATGCAAACCACCCCACACATCCAGTCTGTGAGTCTGCTAGTGAAAGAGCTCAGAACTAGGCTTAATATATCTTTTGTCTATAAAGCGCAGGCGTGGCTGTGTGGTAAGAAGCTTGCTTTCCCAACCACATGACTCCAGGTTCAGTCCTATGTGTGGTACCTTGGGCAGGTGTCTTCTACTATAGCCTAAGGCCAACCAAAGCCTTGTGAGTGGATTTGGCAGACAGAAACTGAAAGAAGCCCATCGTATGTGTGTATGTGTATATATATATATTGATGATGATGATGATGTATACATGAAATATGTGAACAATTTTTTGATACAATTCCAAATAATACTTAATCATAAAAATAGGAGTTTTTAGATGTTGGTTGGCTATAAGGGTTCCACCCTGAGTACAACAAGAATTAAAGCGGTCCATAGCAAAAAAAAAAAAAAAAAAAGGCTGAAAGCCAATTTTAAATTATAACCTTACCATCAAAATTTCATGCTGGTTTATGCTTATCCTTAGCACCAGCTTCATAATGACAAGTTTATTTTACATAATTCTTCATTATTTTCAAAGTTAAACCTAACAAAGGCAGCATATTTCAGCAGAAATATTAGTAACAAAAGGGTTAATACATCAACAAAATTCACAATATAAACCAATAATTTATTAATGTTTGTTAGCTTTAAATCTGAAAAAACAGATCAAGCTATTAAATGTTATGATGTTTAATGAACAAAATAATTAAGATACATAGGGAATTATTTTATGTGTGACTGTTTTTTTCTTTTATTGTGTTTGTATAACAGAAGCTAGTTTTTCATTGTTTGTATGTACAAAAAGTAGTTCCCAGAGACGTGCATAAAAAGAAAAAAAAATGCTATTTTTTCCACGCACACACACACAAGGAGTCTTATACACAAATAATCATGCTCATTTGCATGCACCTACATAACAGATAGCTACAAGCACAACCAAAGGCAGAAGAAAGAATAGCTCCCACCAAAGGATTATATATATAGATAAATGTATGTGTGTAAGTACTGTAAATGTTTTTGGTGACTCCGAAGCAATAAAACGGTAGAAGGACAATGGAATGTGAGGGGGGAACGTAAATGTTCGGTTTATTGAGGAAGCATTTAATGACACAGCTATAAAATCAGTTTTGCATTCAAGTGTTCGTGCACAGGGGGTGGATGGTGGTGGTGGTGGTAGTAGTAGTAGTAGTAGTAGTAGTAGTAGTAGTATCAGCAGCAGCAAGCCAGAATAATCAGAATGGTAGCAAGAGCAGGATGGCGGCACAGGCAAGGCTTTGTGGTTAAGAGGCTCACTTCACAACCATGGAATTGGTTGTTCAAGGTCTGGTTCCATTGTACAGCACCTCTTGGGCAACCATGTGGTTGGGAAGCAAGCTTCTTACCACACAAACATGCCTGCGCCTATATCCATTCACAAGGCTTTGGTTGGCCCAAGGCTATAGCAGAAGACACTTGCCCAAGATTCCATGCAGTGGGACTGAACCAGGAAGCATGTGCTTGGGAAGGAAGCTTCTTACTACACAGCCACACCTATGCTTATATATGATAATTTTTTTTTTTTTTTAAATGAATCAAACAGTATATGAGACAGACAGACAGACAGACAGGCTGGCAGGCAGACTGAACTCCAACATTTTTAAACCTAATGGTTCTAAATCTTTTGTCGGCCTTATGTAGACATTTTCAATGCATGGAACAATAATTAAATTGCAGTCTAGAAATAAATATATAATGAAAACCAAAAACGGTAGCAGTAACTAATGAATGACTAATGGTGTATATATACACACCTCGTCACCACCACCGCCTTGTATTTTTATTTTCTACACTATTAACCTCCACCACCATTGCCACTACCATCATGTGGTCCCTTAGCTAACCTGAAGCTTACCTCATGGTAGATGTCCCCCCACCCCCGCCTCAACTTCAGCACCTTACTAGTGTGGAGAACTGCTGTAGTCGTTGGCTAGTGACCTAAGGGTAGACATGTGACAGGTGAGCAATGAGGATGGACAGAGAGGGACTGCAGCAACAGCAACAACAACAACAGTAGCAACATTTACATTTATGACTAGACATGCGACAGACAATAGAAGCAATGTAGCTCATGAGAGGCAGACATAACTCAAGACACCAGAAGAGGAAACAAAGAGAGGGAGGGAGGGAGAGGTAAAGAGGGGGAGAGATTGAGCGTATGTGGGTGGGAGGGAGGAAAAGAGAGAGCAGAGATGCAGGAATAAAAGAGAAAGAGGATGAAGTGTGTGTGTGTGTGTGTTTGGCACAACAAATAGAAAACTTAATAACATGTAGACCTTTTATATTTTGTTTCAGTCATTAGACTGTGGCCATGCTGGGGCATTCCCTTTCCTTCAACTAATCACACGGAAGCATTAAGGATGGGCTAAGTAACGGAGGAACAAGCAGAATTATTATAAGATAGAGTTCATTGGCTGAGAGGCATTTTATCTACAACAGCGGTTCTCAAAAAATTCTGTTATATTTTCATGAATATATATTATTAAAAGCCATATAAAAAAAAATTGTGAAAATATTTTTTGTATTGTAAAAATATAACCAGTTTTCTGCACAGAAGGTGTGGACCCCTTAGAGATCATATTGAACTCAGTTAAGAACCACAGACTTACAGGCTTTCTAGGGGTGACAAAACCCTTTGAATTGGGATTGGAGAAAATTTTGAATATTTTCTTTTGTTGCTATCATGCCTTCATCATAAATAGAAGCCACCAGATTATAAAATATGTTCCTTGCTAACTGTGTGCCTTTATGATCCAGGAAAACTTTTCTGATATTGGCAGTTATTCCTGTACTATGATGGCATTCAGTTATATATGGCTAATTATATGTACTCTGTAGGTCCCTAAAATTTTACTGATCCTTAGTCACTCTTATCCATTTTCAACAACCCTCCCCTTACACAGAGTTAGTTTCAAATACCTGCTAAGAGATTATATAAAACGATTTTGGAAGAGTGAATGTATTTTATTTGGGCTTTGCCATCTGAAGAAATTCACATAAGTGAGAAAAGCCCAGAGTAGTAATGGAATGAATTACCAGCTTCAAACAAACTCCATACGCATGGGGATTTTTTTTTTCTCTCTTATTTGGTACAGCCAAACGAGAGAGAGATGGAGAGTGTGTGTGTGTGTTTGCGTGCATGTGTAGCATATTTGAGGATTGGCATTTTATATTCTGGATTAGAGAGAAATACAAAAAGGAAAAATAGGAAACTTATGCAGCAACTCTTGGAAGTGAAATGTGCCTGACAAATATCCAAATGCCTCCCTACTTCTAGTGTTGTCTAGAAGGGTTCTTCAAAAATACTTCAGTTGCACAGGTTTTTTGAAGTGGCATTTTCAAAATATTTTCACTGCTGAAGCAGAAATAGCTGTAGTGGTGGCAATGGCGACAGCGATGGTTGATAGGGGGGAAAGGAAAAGAGGTGGGTGGTTTGCATGTATGTTTGATATTGTTGCTACGACGACAGCTGAAAGGGATGGTGGTGAAGAGGTGCTTCACAAGTAAAATGAAGAGCATGCAGGCTGGTTTCTTGAGGTAATAACCACAGTTTATCAAAATGATTTCTCTACGGAGCCAAAAACTTCCAAGACAAAAAAAAGGAGCTTCTAGGTCACCTTGATGGTATGTATACCAGGTTTCTTTCCCATGAGGAACCAAAACATTTTGTGGTATGAGCACAAGACCAAAGAGGAGATTTGTGGACACGTTCCAACCAGTGGCGTAATGGTGGTTGTTGTATTGGGTATGGCAGCACACCCAATGCCAACAAATTTCAAGCAGGGGTTTAACGAAAGTTTTCCTTTAATATTTGTGATTGAATTAACGAGCAAGGTTAATATTTATAATGAATTTGTCATTTGCACACCTAGCACACCTGAAATATATACCCTTGATTCCAACCATTTTTACAACTGCAGGTTAACTAACACAGGGTTGTTTTTTGCCAGCCAGTGCTACTATACTGAACAACAGACCATATTAAACTTGCTGCAGCAGTTTTAACCCTTTAGTATTCATACGTCAAAAGTAATACTTTTGTATTCACATTGCTTTGAATTAATCAGGCATTACCTTGTAGCTACGAGATTTTGATGAGGTAACTTAATTTTCCAGAATTATATTGTAGGGTTGGTGTGAGAAGACAGACCTGGCCACTTTGAACATAAAACAGCTGGAAAGTTTTGGCTGGACATGGTCAGTTTAAATACTGAAGGGTTAAATTCATTGGAGAGAATGCTCAGTCTGAACATTCATGTATTTTCACACATGTATATACATGCATATCTGCATGTACCTGTTTATTCCTTACTTATATATATATATACTGCATGTTATACACACACGCGCATGCACGCATACACACACACACACACACACACACCATACTTCATATACAATTATTTAGCTGTAAATTACTCTTGAAAACTGAGCTCTATTTGCACAGTGTGTCACACCAGACATAAATATATACATGTGGATATATATACATGTATGTATACACACACTTACACACACAAATGCATATATGCATACATATAAATACACACACACACACACACACACACACACACACATATATATATATATCATCATCATATATATATATATATATATATATATATATATAAAACTGTATATTATATTATATTATATACATCACTACTGATATAGTTT
>NC_069000.1:10284539-10291471 GCF_001194135.2 Octopus bimaculoides
CATACAATACATGTCTGAAGTTGAATTTTCCTAACTTTCTATACAAGGCGTGGACATTATGAGGCCGTGTCTATTGATAATTTTAATTTTCTTTTGAAACAAAAAGACAAAAAAAAAAAATCCATCTTGGGTATATTTTTATATTTTATTCTCTTGTCATTCTAAACACATAAAAGAGAAGCAATTCGAACCGAAATATCTCTTTTTTTTATATTTTTGTTGTCGCTGTTGCTGTCATCATCATCATCATCATTATAATAATCATCAACTGTCTGTTTACCATGCTGGCATGGGTTGGACGATTCCACAGGAGCTGACCAGCTGAAGTGCTGCTCAGGCTCCCTGTCTGTTTTGGCATGGTTTCTATGGCTGGATGTCAAAGTCTCTCACATTGACAATACTGAGGGCTTGGTGTCCAGGTGAAAAGATGTCTACCTTAGACTATCATGTGGACATACACTTAGCAGTTTCATTGCAGCACGTCCAAAACCATGTGGTTTGGGAAGCAAGCTTTTTACCACACAGCCACGCCTACGTCTATGTTTATTGAAAAAACAAGATGTCCAGGAATATCAAAGCATTTAGTAACAAAATAAATCAAGAACTGCATGAAGAGAATTTAAAAAAAGCTATAAAAAAAAGCATACAATAACTTCTTTTTTATTTTAACTAGTTGCAGCTCGAGCTGAGGCCATGCTGGAGTACCACTGTTTGTTTTGCTACACTTTCACTAAACCTCCTCCAATATGTGGCACATTTGGTGAATGACTGAGTTTGATCTTGCTGCCCTCATCTGCATTTCTTACTGTAAAGTAAGGTTCGTCCGGAACTCTTGACAGGAAATTTTTTTACAAAGAAACAGTTGCAAGAAGGCTTCTGTTATATATCTAAGCCCCTGTTTAACAAAAGATCTGATTCAATGCACCGTAAGCAGTATTTTCATGTGAATTTGGTCGTTAATGAAACCCTAAGTAATGTTCCCAGCAGTGTTGTCTTTAAAATGGCTAAAACATATCTTATCATGGAAACACAAACTCTTGTATTTCAATAGCTATATAATCATATGCAGACATCAAATGAGATGTAAACAAAACTAACTATATTTACTCCTAACTCGCTCTTATCTACAAGCACATTTCAGAATCTTGAATGCATACATAGATACGTACATATATATATATATATATATATATATATATATATACACACACACATATATATATATATAAGAGAGAAGTGGTGGGGAGGGAGATATTTATAGCTTGAAATTTCGTATCAATATCTCAATAGTTTATAGTTTAGAATAAATAAAAATGCACAGAATAAGCAAGAATAACAATCCAAAAATAGTTGGCCAACAAACAACCCTTGTTTAGTGCCTGAGTCATATATAATGCTATTCTTATTAGGACATCAAAGATATATTATTACACTAATGAATCCAATGTATGAACTAATTAGCAAAGGTACTGTGTAAGAAATTGACTGCAATTAATGGCTTAATTATTTACTCGTCAGAAGAATTTATCCGATACAATCAAACAACCAGAAAGTTCAACATTGAAAATGATTGAGTGATGTAGTTAATGTGTTACTGACCCAAAAGAATTTCACTTCTGACACTGAAATTGCCATTATACCTCGAGACAAAGAACATTACTTACGGTTCTTCAGGACATTTTTTTTTTCTTAATAAAATTATCATTATTATTTATTATTGAGAGTAGCACACACTATCAAAGTGACGCTGAGGTACAAATATACGAAGCCCAATATACCCATCATGATTACCTGTCTGATAACGGCACACAAGGCACATGCATCACAATCAAATGCGTGCGATATCAAGATAGACAGCGCATGGCTTTACAAGTGAGATCCAGTAAGAATATTCTTCAGGTCAAACAGCCCATCTTGCTCATTATTATCATTATTCCATGTCTAAAGCCACTGCTAGTCATTGCTATGTACCATTTGAATGGTTGGGAGTTTAGAAGTGTTATTAGTTTTAAAAATACTTTCTTTTTCCAATATATCATTTAAGTATCCTTTAAGGATTAATTCTATATCGATAAATCTCTATATAAATCGCCTAATCCTGTAAGAAACTTGAAGATTTTGACAAAATGTTTTTAATTCAGTACAAAAATCATAAAAGTATAAAACTTTTACATGAATTTTAAATGAAATTTGTTGATACAATACAATGATCATTAGTGTACACTGCAAAAGTGGTTTTTACTTTTATCATGTCACTTTCACCTGCCAAGATGGTTGAATACAGTTGAGCACATGTAGGGGTTTTCACATAAATTTCCTATCTCAGAGCTGGAAACTGCACAGCTCGCATTAGAAAGAGGATTCCAAAATATACCTTTATTCCTTCCATTCAAAGGATTTTGTAAGGGTCAACAAATTTGTGCTTTTTACTTTTATTACAATAATTACAATCTCTTCAAAGGCCTACAAGTATGCAGAGATTCTACATTCAAAATACATCAGTAAATTGCCCCACTCCAATTAATTTTCACCATTGAGTAAAGAAAGCATTAACATCGAATATGTGATATTTTTACCTCTTCACAATCAATACTTCCTAATATCATTTAGCTGATGTATACAGATGGCTCTAAAATATCATTTTTATCCTAGTCCAAATACTCTACCAAATTCAATCTTACCATTATATTTGGAAATTGAAAGATGAAAAATGTAGAAAAATTCAGTTGATAAAAGGGGAAAAATAAACTCACATATACTACATATAGAAAGCCTTTTGACATGAAGATCTTTCCAAAATGAATCTAAACTTTTCTTTCCTGCCCAAAAGAATGCTTAGTTCCAGTTTTTAACACCAGGCAGCACTATCTGAATTGCAGTTTCATGCAGCTCCAGATTTGGAGAGTTAAAGGATTTTAAAACTCTTTGGCAAATCCATATCTTTTCAGTCAAAGGTTCACAAAGAGTTGTCTGAATATAGTTCTTGATATATCCGCACATGATCAAACATCTTAAATTGAAACCATGAAATGATAGCTGAACAGCCTAAGAATTCTATCTAATTCAGTTCAATAGGAATGTGAAGGCCACACTAGATGGATGATCCCCACCAGGATGCCAGTGTGTCATAGTGGATAGAGCCACTCACCCCGAATCTTGGCACTCATTGGGATGCTCTGGTATATCATAGTGGACAGCGCCACCGCTGATATTCCGCAAGACTTCGAGCGGCTGAGCAAAGAGCAAGGAGTAACCGTGTGGTAAGTAGCTTGCTTATCAACCACATGGTTCCGGGTTCAGTCCCACTGTGTGGCACTTTCTTGGACAAGTGTGTTCTGCTATAGCCTTGGGCTGACCAAAGCCTTATGAGTGGATTTGGTAGACGGAAACTGAAAGAAACCTGCCGTGTATATATATATATATATATATATATATATATATATAAAATGTATGTATATGTTTGTGTGTCTGTGATTCTCCCCCCCCCACTTCGCTTGACAACAGATGTTGGTCCGTAACTTGGCAGTCCAGCAAAAGAGACCGATAGAATAAGTACTAGGCTTACAAAGAATGAATTCTGGGGTCAATTTGTTCGACTAAAGCCGGTGCTCCAGCATGGCTGCAGTCAAATGACTGAAACAAGTAAAAGAGTAAAAGAGCATCATGGAAAAAAAAAGAATTTTAAAAAACCTTAAACCAAAAATAGTATGCAGTGTTACAATGGCCTTCACGCTTTTACATAAAGTATGACAATGTACAGCAAGGTTCTTCTAAAGAATAATATTGATTTGCAGAGATGAACGACATCTATCACTTTCGGTGTCTTCATACTTCATGAAGGAAAAATAAAATTCATTTTCCTTTCGCTCTCTTACAGCTAAACTGTAACGGAAAAAAAAACAAAAAACTATCAGGCAATACCAAAAATATAGAATAACCGATTCTAGTCTTTTACCATATAACTTATTCTTCCTCTTCTGTTGACATATCCCACCATTAATTATAGGATTTTTGTGATATTATTTTATCATTATGTCAATTTAATGCTGTCCAATGCCTAAGGGAGGGGAGGTGCAGCTTCTCTCACAGGAATGACGCAGCCATGGCGTTCACACCTTCGTACACAAGCAGTGATAAGACAGGAAAGAAGATGCGTTGTAAGTTCTCAATCACCGTCTCTGCTTGAAGAAGCTTGAGAGACATTGGTATCAATTGATTGAATTAACCCCAGTATTTGACTCACACAATGCAGAAGCACTGTGCTGGATGTAATCCTGGCAGTATGGTGATGATGTCCATGACAATGATGAAGAATGCTGCTGCTACTGATGATGATGATGATGAAAAAGAAGAAAATTATGCTTTCCACAATAAGAATAGCAATGGCTAGGACATCGGCACTGAGGACAGAAGAGACAACAATGGCTACTGCAATAATGAGAAGTACAACAAAGATGGCAATGATGACGAGGACAAAGACAGAAATCACTGAAGAACCATGAAAACAATGACAGCAGCCAATACCGAAGAGGATGACAATATCTCCAGCTAGATATGTCTGTGATTCTCAAGACTTGAAAGGTAGGCCATTTTTTAAAAATATTTAATTGCCCACGCCTCGTGTGCGATAAGAGTTTACTAAAGCAGACGTTGACCGCAGATATTCCACAAAAGCAGCAACAAAATGCGTTTTTCCAGTTCATAAATATACATATTATACAAGATTAGTTGAACTACAAGAAAAGACCATTCACTCGCTGTCAGTAATATCTGAAAAGCACAGAGAATATGTATTATATCAATACAGTGAATTTGGAGAACAATAGATATGTCATATATTCGCGATATAGATGTATCAGCTGGTGATAGGTAGAGATTATTATCTCTTCATAGTAGGAGATTTACAGGCTGAAAGGAAGAAGCAAATACACCAATTATGATGGATCATTAAGATATATGGCAGGTTACCGTATTTTTTTTTCTTTCTCCCCACTCCATTTATCTATCTATCTCAAACCAGCTAATTTAATTCCAGCAAAATAGAAATTGATGTTAGTTATAAGATTTATGGTCTTCATTTAATCCTGAACAAACCGGTTCTTTATAGAAAAGTCTATCTCTTTCACACTTCACATGTATGTCTAAAATATACGTCTCCCATCGACTCCTCTCTGCGGTGTTGGCCTCAGGCACCAGACCATGCGGAGCTCCCAAATTCCATTTCCGAGACCAGCTCAAGGCCACTTTCCTCCTCTACTCCATTGACCCAAATACTTGGGGCAGACATTCGCCCAGGACCACTCAAAGTGGTGGCATGTCATCATGGAGGGAACAGACCAAATGGAAAATAACAGGTATCAAAAGGCAAAGATCAGATGTCAAAGACTCAAAGAATGACTTACACATACCTGTTCCCTGCCAACCTTCCCCTGTGATAAATGCCTCCAGCTCTTCTATATTGCCCTTGGCCTAAACAGCCACTTCAGGCATCAAGAGGAGGAGGCTCACTCACTTGCTACAGATTATCTACTCAGGCACAAGTTAACACCGACAATGACAAGCCATTTAATCCTGAACAAACCAATTCTTTATAGAAAAGTCTACTCTCTTTTATTACCCATCATTGTTATTACGAAGTCAAGCTGACTGGAAATAATTTTTTTTTCTTTTTAAATATTATTCATGTGATTTTTTAAGCAACATTTTGCTTGTTTGTCAAAAGACCTTCACCCTTTAACATTCACATTATTTTATCAAAAATAATGCTTATTTATTCACATCGTTTTGAATTAATCTTGCATTATTTTGTAACTTTGAGAGAGTCTGGATGAAGTAACAGTTAATTTTTAGAATGATAATGTAGGATTGGTGGAATTTGAACTCAGAACATAAAGACAGGTGAAATACCGCTAAGCATTTTGCCCAGCGTGCTAACGTTTCTGTAGGAAACTATATTGCTGGGAAACAGGTGAGGGTTGGTGACAAAAAGGGCACCCAGTTGCAGAAAATCTGTCTCATGCAAGCATAGAAAAGTGGATGTTATATGATGATGATGACCACTACTTCAACTACGAGGCCAGAATGGTGAAACAGATATAATACTGAGAAGTTGTAACATTCTTTAACCTTTTAGCATTTCAGCCAAAATATTTTATATGCGTGATCCGGCATTTCATACCTACCCTACAATGTCATTCTAAAAACAGACTATCACATTACTGAAATGTTGAGAATATGAGATAATGCATGATTAATTGAAAACAATGTGAATGTATAGATAGGCATTAGAGTAATCTGAATGCCACAGGCTAAATAAAGTAAAGAGATGAGTTTAATTTGTTGAATGGGTGGTGCTCCACCATAGCCACAGTCTAATGAAGAAAAGAAGACAATATAAGGATTTGACATGGATGCCCCCAATTATAAGGGGCATCATTTCTCCAGAGATGGAATCTGTTTCTCTAGAGAGAAGTTTGTTGATGAATGGATGATAAGGAATAACTGAAATTATAAATGGATAAATTCTGAACTAGAGGATAAAAATGAGTGGAAGATTTTAATAAAACACTTAAATATTTGAATAAAATAGCAAGACGACAAGAAGAAATTGAAATCATGAAAGTTAAGAACAGAATCAATGAGAAGTGGGGGGGGGGGAGTTTATCAAACATCAATAACTCTTGCTAGAACAGAAAAATGATCTTAAAGACATCGATGAGGATATGTAAAAGTCTGGTAAACATCTCGAGAGAATTTCAGGTGATGACAGCAGAGAATTTATAAGGTACAATTTAACCATTCCATATACTTGGTTGAAATCCTAAGAATAATGACAGGCATCAGTTCTGACAAACAGAGATATTTTGACAGTCAGAAAATAACAGCATTCCCACTCACATCAAATTAACTTAGGATAAAATATACACAATAAT
>NC_069000.1:10291589-10297603 GCF_001194135.2 Octopus bimaculoides
ATATATATATATATATATATAAAACAAAAACAGATTTAGGTTAAAACAATATTATTAAAAGAAATCATTATAATTATTATCATTATTATTATTATTGTTATTATTATTATGTGCCATATAAATAGTGTGAGAATGGTGATTAGGTGTAAAAAAAACAGAGGTAAAACTTTTACATTATATTTGAGACAAGTTTATGATAATTTTACAGTCATGGAGAAATGTATCTGACTGTGAAATTAAAAAAACGAAAAGCCTTAACTGCCAATTTAAACCAAAAATTATAGAAGCAAAATACAAAAAAAAACAGCAAAAAGAAAAAAAAGCATTAAATTGGCAAAATTGTTAGAGCATCAGACAAAATGTCTGTGCTGTTATTTAGATTCCAGCACTTTATGTTCTGAATTTAAACGCTGCCAAGGTCAAATCTGGCAAGCCATCCTTTCGGAATTGGAAAACTAAAGTACTGAACCAAGCTGGTGGATTGGTGGAATCAATGAAGAGTCTCAAACAAAATGCACAAGGTCTGCTTCAGGTTATAGTAGAAGACACTCACCCAATGTGCAATGCAGTGGGATTGAACCCAGAACCATATGGTTGAGAAGCAAGCTTTTTACCACACAGCCTTGCCTGCACGTATGTCAAGTCATAATTTAAGGAAACTTTGTCTTGGTCATGGATGAGATCTTAACAATACACATACACGCTCCATTTACCCAATTTCACTCACAAAGCTTTAATCAAACCTAAGTAGAATGGGAATGAACCTGAAACCTTGAGATTGCAAAGAGAACTGCTCGACATTTTAGTCATGTTGCATTTGTAATTTCAAATTCATAAATTTATACAGTGAAATCAAAATTTAAACATAAAAATACGAAGTCTCAATTCAAACTTAAAGCATGACTCAATAAAAATTTATCTTCAATTTGATTTTAATCTTCAACATTTTTGCTAATTCTTAAATTCTAAATCTAGTTGCTATTATAATTTCTATTTTTTTTTTTTTTAATTATTTCATATTTACAAATTTTGAAATGTAACAACAAAACAGAAATTTGCAAATAAAATTTCAACCATCCCTTATTTTCATAGAATTAAAAAAGAACTTTCTACAAGTGAAGTCAGAACTATTTTTTCAAAAAATAGATACACTAATGGAATCTACAAACCAATATATGATGACTTGAAATTTTAAGCACTTCATTATAAGTATGCAAAAATAATAATAAATAAATGAGTGAATCCAAACCAACCAGATCTGACCTCTCACACCTACCCTACAATGTCATTCTAAAAAGAAACAATCATTAAATCAAATTCTTGAAGCCATGAGATAATGCCCGATTAATTCAAGACAAATGTGAATATGCATGCATTACATTTGTTAAAGTCATGTGAATGCTAAAGGGTTAAGAAACATTTGATGAAAGAGCTTATCCTATACAAGCGCTACCAGTCTTTGACTTCCATTCTTTGTCACACACATAAACAGATGGAAAGAGTCAGAGAGGAAGAGAGAAACATAAAAGAAATGGAAAAGGGACAGCAAAGGGACGGAAAAAGACAAAGAGAAAGAGAGAGAGAGAGAGAGAGAGAGAGAGAGAGAGAGAGAGAGAGAGAGAGAGGAACAAGAAGAAAGAGTTTGTTGAAAGATGGCATGAAAGAAACCAACTAATGTAAATATGTATCAGTGTAGGTTATTGGGTGCACATTCCAGAGAACAATCTCAGATTCTGAGGCAGACGTGGAAATGAGAAATATGATGATTGTTTACATGATGGTTAAACAGTAGATGTTAACTTTAAAAAGGTTCTGTTGATCTTTACATACAAGAATATCCATGACACTTGTGAGTGAATACGATACGGAAATTCAAGAAATGTCTTTTATACTTCTCCGATCATAATAACTGATAAAGTCCCTTATTTCCGCCATTTTGAGGCAATCAGTAGACAAAAACTGGTGACATGTAGGGGACGGGGGATGGGTAACGGCTATTTTCTTGCATTCCCCCCACCTTCCGTCATCCTATTGAGGGGGAAGGGTAGGATAAATTAATTCCCATTTAACATGAACTGTAGACAACTTCAATGTTCTCAAATTAAACAAAATCACAGCAAACTTTTGGAAAGAACACAGAAAGTGATTAACTCTTTTGATGCTATATTTCTATGGAAACACACTGCTTTTTTTTTTTTCAATTAATTTTGAAAACAATCGTTTCAAATTTTCGCTCAAAGTTTTAAGGGAGAGGTAGTCGACAACCACCTTGACCGCAGTAGCTGACTTGGTACTTTAATCTATTCTATCAACCCGGAAAGGATAAAAGGCAGAGCTGACTTTGGTGGGAATTGAAATCAGAACACAGAGACTTAGAAAAAATGTCACTGACCATCATTTTGTCTGATGTGCTAACAACTCTGCCAGCTGTTTGCATTTAATTTTGAAAATCATGACAAAGTTAAAGAAGTGATTTTAAATTCTCTAACACAGGATAATGCTAATAATATAGCCTGAACAGGATAAACTACCCCTATTTTGCAGAAAAAAAAGTGTAGGCGGCCAGGTTGTTATTAAGCTGATACTTTGAACACAAACTAGCACATTAACTGCCGTATGTACCACTGGTGGCTCATTGCAAACTTCACACAACTGCTATAAGCACCACTGGTGATACATTTTCATAATTCGAGAAAATATTTTATTCTGTATTTTTGACAAGGCTAGGTGTAATCCCATGTCATTCATGACCAATGGGGATCTTTACCTTTAACTATGATAGAGACTTGGCTATGATGTCTTGCTGTTGAAGTAGAAATTTTCCTGACACAGTTGACACAATTTTTGTTTTTATCTGAAACAGTGGTTCTCAATCAGGGTCCACATGACCCTTGAGGGATCCAAATAATATTTTAGTTGTAAAACATTATGTACAATAAGTCAGTTATACTTCTACAAGAAACGAAATATTTTTAATAATTTTTTGATGGAATTCCTAATAATATTTAATAATGAAAATATAAAGGGATCTTTTTTATTATTATATACATTAAATGGCTATGGGTGTCCAGGAAAGTAAAATAGAAATCCAAAGGGTCCTTCGGCAAAAAATGGTCAAGAACCACTGCTGTAAAATATCTATGATGGCCATGTGAGAAGTTTACCAAGCCGGAAATTGATGAGATACATTTTAGCATTGTAAGACCTGTGATGTCATCAAAAAGAATTAGCAATTACTGAAAGGATCAAATTCTTATGCATATCAGCTTGTTTTTATGAATTTGAAAAACTGAAACCCAAGGACAGAGTGCAGAAGATGACAGGATTCTGACGAGACTCACACACCGTATAGAAGCATTAGAATATCTTCAATCAGACGATCTGGAGCTTAATGCATACATCAAATTATTCATTCTATAATGTCTAAAATCCAGATAATTATGTGTGTGTGTGTGAGAGAGAGAGAGAGAGAGAGAGTGTGTGTGTGTGTGTGTATGTGTACGTGTTCTTGATGTAATCCCTGTCACATGCTGAAAGGATTAAGCATAAATCTGGTTCTAAATGTTGCTTTGTGGATATAAACATGAGCCCACAAAATATCCGGCATTTAGTAACAATGTTTATTAAATGTGGGGAAAGCAATCAATTCAAGGCAATATGTAAATATACAAGAAAAAAAAAAAAGTGGGGGCAATTGAAGGAATTGGAAATGAAGACTTTGGAAGTGTTTTTAAGAAATTGGTCTTAAAACTACTAAAGTGATCAATCAATGTGAGATTCAGCGTTTAAACCATTAAAATGTCAGTTGATACTAGCAGTCAGATAACAGTTAATAACTCAGAATTTCTGAATGGATTTGAATAAACCAAAGTATAAAAACTTTGATCTCTCCAGCAAAATAATTTCATGAAATCCCTCATTGAAATTTTTGGGAGGTTTGATGCAATAAATGGAAACTAGTAAGAAAATAGTTGTTATGTGTTTACTACTACTTGAATGTAAAAATAGTAATAGAAAAAAACATGGCTTCTTGGTATGAATGTGATGAACGTTGATAGCTCAAGGAAAATTTGAGAGATTAAGAGGCTTTAAGGCTAACATTACCCTCGAAAGTAATATCAGGCGAAGTGGACCATCATTAATACACATCAGACTGTTAACCATAAGGGATTAAAGATACAAATTAATGAAGGTCTTATAAGAAAGGCTCCTTCTGGAGAGAGTGAGCCTCTCATTTAGTGGTGGTGTGAGAGGTGGATTGAGATCTAAGAAACTAATAAACTAATTCTTGTTCTAAATACAAATTAGGACCTTTTTGTTTAACCCTTTCGCTACCGTTTTCTTTCGGAATACACAGCGTTTGTTTCAATTAATTTTCAAATTAACGAACAATTTAATAATTGTATGTTTAATTTTATGTTTAAATTGGCCAAGTCTGACCTCTCACACTTACCCCACAATGTCATTCTAAATATAAACAATGACATCATCAAAATCTCGAAGCTACAAGACAATGCATGATTAATTCAAAACAATGTGAATAAGAAAGTGTTACATTTACCACCAGAGCAATCTGAATGCTGAAGGGTTAAATATGTTCCAAACATTAGCTCAATATTCAACAAACTTATTTTACTAATCCCTCCAAATTCTTGATTGTTTTCCAAATTAATTGAAATACACAGGAAGTGTACTTCATTAAGAAATATGGTCACTGGAAGGGCTGAACTCTGGAATAGATGACACATGCTTGAAAATTGTTAAGAAATTTGATAAATTCTATATAAACAGATTAAATAAAGCTACAGAACACTAAAACACATGGTTCTATGTTTAAATGAATTTGCTTGGCAGAAACAAAATAGCCATTTATATTTTGTTTCTTCTTAAACACAGACTTCCTTTAACTTTGGACAAGGAGAAATTTTGTTGAGAAGAATGAATAGTCAATTGAATAAACCACTACAAATGTATCTGATATATATTTTATCCTAGAAGGAAACAAATTTCATATGTTTAGCAGTGAAATGGTATTTATTTAATCAGACGTACCCTCAATTCTGCCAACGCACAACCCCTTCAGTTTGAAATATTATATGTGTATTTTAACTAGTATATGTTATCAAAAGCTATTATGATTACTGATGTGGGTGGAAGTAGGGAAGGTAGTGAACCTCATAAACCACTATGTGATTGGAGCACAATTATGTACAGAGCAAGTGAGCCAGGTGGGGGTCCATCTGTTGCAATACAACTGGGGGTATTGAACTCAGAGTTGCAGGCTAATAAAGCATCAGCTATACATTAGATTATACTATATATCCCATAGTCTGGCTGACTGTTGGGGCACCACCGATGACCTTCTGACCAGATCCTACCCACTGTCTTTGTCTTCTGCCTCTCGCACTGATTCTCATCTTTAGGCCTGTCCACTCACAGATGTTGTTTTCCCCACTTCTTTCTGTCTTCCACCTTTGACTGTTCCCTGAAGGATTGTTTTGGCCATCCCTGATTCTATACCCAAACCACCTGAGCTTGCATTTCTTTACTATAATAAGAAGCTCCTCATAGGGCCCTGTTGCCTTATTCTTCTTTTCACTTCTTCATTTGTAACATGGGCCTAATATCGTTAACCTCCTGAGAAGGAGTTGAACTCAGAACATAAAGAGCCAGAATACACACAAAAAAAAAAAAAACACCACTACTTCAAGTGGAGTGATTGAGAAAAAGATAGGTTGGATGTAGTGCTGATGAAAGAGCAATAACTCTTGAAATATGAATATACACTCATTACCTTTTCTTTTTTTTTTTCTATTTTCACTTGCATTGTTTACATAGACATACAAAATGTCATAAGTTACAGTGCTGGCTCTGAATTCTATAGAAAATGTGGAACTGAACCCGGAACCATGTGGTTGGTAAGCAAGCTACTTACCACACAGCCACAGCCCCAACCTTATAACATCTCAGTCTATTTTGAGAATATAACAAGAAACTGATGGCCAACACGAATA
>NC_069000.1:10300461-10304722 GCF_001194135.2 Octopus bimaculoides
GGGGGGAGAGAGAGAAACAAAGGAAGAGGAAAAAAAAAAAGAGAGCAATGATTAAAGCTCAAATTACTGATTCAATGGGATGTATTTTTAAATGCTACTTCCCCCTGTCAAGACGACTTACATAAATGGGAAGTAATAAAAAAACAAAAAAAACACACACAGATATGGCTTAAAATTCTGGTTACCAGAATTACTTTCTATGCTGTCCACCAGCTGACATATATAGAAAGACAGACAGACAGACGGTACATCTACAACACGTATTTGCAGAGGCTCAAAACACGCACACACACACACCTACATATTAATTCATACAACACATTCAGGCACATCACTGCAATACACACAGAAACCTACATAACACATAAAGGCACATACACACACACACACACACGCAAAGGTACACATGCACATGTGTGCACACATACACATAGGTGCATATGTATGCGCACACTCCCTAATGCAAAACAGATGTATATACACCTACTGCACCTACATACAGATATACACACATGCACACATACTGCAACATACAAAGGCACCCTACCACAAGGTGGTGCTCCAGCATGGCTGTAGTCAGATGACTGAACCAAATAAACAAATAAGCAAATGATGTTTACTCACAGAACACACACATGTACACAGGCATGGAGACAGACTTCTGACACGGTTCCAATATATCTTCTGAGTTTTCAGCATATTTACATAGGCTCACAAACCAATAAGGTTTCTGACCCAACGAGCTTCGCCATGAAGTGACCAATGTAATCACAGCTGACACCAAGACTCCACCTGGTTCCCTGCTTACATAAAACACTGTCTTTGACACAGACACACCACCAGGCACTAATTAGTTAATTAATGAACAGGAGCATGACTGACTTAATTCTTTGCATTTCCCTGCAGGATGGTATCGAAGTGTAATCAAAACATTAAAAACAAAAACCCCAGTGAACATCGGTTGGTGGGCAGTTATTAAAAACAGCAACAATAAAGATAACAACGACGAATGTACTGACCTTTAAAGCAGCTAAAACTAATTCCTCAACATTTGTTTTATTAGAATGCTATATAAAGGGTAAAGGCAGAGGGAGCGGAGGGGTGAAATACCCAGGGACATGCTCTGCATGAAAACGCAAATGTAAGGTCTGTGTTAACCATACTTAATGTTGTATAAGCAAAGCAATTTTTTAATTAATTGTAATTACACTTATGAGGAGGAGAAATAATCGTTACCCTTTAACGACTGGATTATTTGATTATTTATTTTAGGGGGCATACATGCAATTTGAAACATCTAGACTACTCCCCCCCCCCCACCTGCCTCATAACTTAGAAGTGCAGTACAGCTCAGGATGTATATCTACAAAATTGAGCAGCTTCAGTGATGGTGATGATGATGTTGAAGATGATGATGATGGTTGTCGTCATCATCATTGTTATTGTTATTATGCTGTGGATAGTCAAAGGCTCACATTGTGGTATAAATTGCTTTACTGTAGAGAGAGAGAGAGAGTTGACATTTTGAAAGGGACTTGACAAAGGGCTCTGTCGAAATATCAAATCTCTCCCTCTAGTGATAAAATAATATATCACTTCATTTTGCCAACTCAGAATATGTAGTAGTAGTAGTAGTAGTAGTAGTAGTAGTAGTAGTAGTAGTAGTAGTAGTAGTAGTAGTAATCCTTTCTACTATAAGCACAAGGCCTGGAATTTGGGGGAAGAGACTAGTCGATTACATCAACCCCAGTGTTTCACCGGTACTTAATTTATCGACCCTGAAAGGATGAATTTGAACTCAGAATGTAAAGACAGATGAAATATCACTAAGTATTTTGCCCAGCATGGTAAAGATACAACAACAACAATAATGATAATAATCCTTTCTGCTGTAGGCACAAGGCCTGATATTTTGAGGGGAGGGAACTAGTTGATTACATCGACCCCAATGTTTCACTTGTACTTAATTTATCGACCCCCGAAAGGACAAAAGGCAAAGTTGACCTCAGTGGAATTTGAACTTAGAATGTAACAACAGGCGAAATACTTTAATTCAGAACTTTTGGAAACAAAACATTTGTACTACAGAGCCAGAGGTGGTTTCAGCTGGGTTGGTATCGAAAGGGTCAAAATAGTACATCACTGGAAAGTATATATTACACACTTGTCACTTCTACTAGCTTGAGAGTTGATGACTATTATTAGTTTTATGTTTACATAAACATATAAACAATCATAAACATCAACAATCATAAAGAAATTAGCAATCAAGTTGGGAATGCAATCAAAGATATGATGTAGAGAATTAATTATTCTGTTACTATATAATCACATCAGTAAAGCTTTAATAAATGATAAATTGTTCATGCAATTATGAACAATTCCAGTAGACACAACCATACACATCCACACACATGCATAAACACAAAAACATACACACACACAAGAACACACACATACAAAAATGCACAGATGCATTGGTCAGCCTGGAGGTTGTAGCAGAAGATATTTGCAAAGCAAGCTGCTTCACCATGCAGCCATACCTGTATCTATATTTCTAAGAAGGAGAAAAAAAAAAAAAAACTGAATGTTCATGACAGGAATTCCTTTGATTGTAGAGGCCTGCTCAATCAAAGTTGACCCAGGGTTAAAAAAACTTCAACAACAACAACAACAACCAAATCACTACAGCCAATGATGGTAATCGATAAATGAATTTTAAAACAACAAAAAAAAACAAAGCATAAAAGGGGAAACAAATTATGTAAGTATAGGAAAATATTTATCATTCAAGATAAGCCAGAGCAAAAGAACAAGAAATCTAGTAGTTGCCGTGATACCTTATCAGTTGTGGCAAGGGGCCAGAGCTGCCCTTTAACTGGTTTGTTATTTATAAAACAGGCCACTGGCCTTACTTTGTTCCCTTCCCTTTATGTTTCTTTCTTCCTCTATCTCCTCACCAACCTCTCGTTTTCTCCGTCTTGCACACATGATGTGCATGTACTTGTGTATGAATGGGTAAATATCTCATCAAATGCAATGCATATGCTCAGTCTGTTTGTCTGTCTCAATATTTCTTCCTCTCAATGGAAAGTATTTTGATAAAGTACTGATATACCAACCCAAAGACTCTTGACCTGATGAAGCAGAAATTATATCAATCATACAGTCAATTCCTTTAAGATATCTATGCAACACTGAGCCTCTTTTTGGACCCCATTATATAAAAACCTTATGCTGTTGGGTAAATATGTCTGGTGTTTTAACCCTTTAGCATTTAAGCTGGCCAAGTCTGGCCCAAATATTCTACCTGTGTTATGTTCAAACTGGTCAGATCTAGACTGTCATACCTACCCTACAATGTAATTCTAAAAATATGGAATCACATTACTGAAATCTCAAAGCTACAAGATAATACGTGATTAATTCTAAACAATGTGAATTTGATAAAGTAACCTGAATGCTCAAGGGTTAAAGACATAAAAACCAAAAAATATTAAACTAGACGGCCAGTCAATGAAATGTCACCCCATACACCAACAGGTCTTAATGGATGTCCACTCTGCCAAGCAGAGAAATTATACATCCTGAGAATGGATTATATATATAGTCAGAATTGGTTTCAGTGCCAAGACAAAGATCAGAGCCTCTTGAAGCAATTCCAGCGGTGGTCAAGCTAAAACCATATAAAACCAACAGACGAAAACGACGTTTTACAAGAAAAATTACTGCATCAACATTTCACAGAAATGTTTTCATAAAACCTGTTACAAATTAAATGTAATAAAATCATCATTTACATTTGCCAACATATCTTTTATTAATTTCATTTTTTTAATATTTTATTCTAATTTATTTTCATCATTTTTTTTTGTAAAATCTATATCATATTACATATATTTTTTTGATTTTATTTACATTTTATGTGTACCGTTTAGTCAATACATGTATCTCTCTTATTACTGACTATATGTAACATATACATATATACATGCATTATAGATACTGTGCACATTATTATATAAATATTTTTAAAATATTTTTATCTTTATACATCACATATTTCAACTGCAATTTTTTTCGCTATTGTTTCATTAGCTTTTTTTTGTTCATTAAATACATATAGATATACGTGTATACATACACAAGTATAATAGACAGGAAGCTGGTTAAAAACATACATATACACACAAATTGACAAATAAATACAAAGACAAAAGTATGTGCAAATGTGTCTACATATGCGTGCATATATGACTAT
>NC_069000.1:10305713-10311533 GCF_001194135.2 Octopus bimaculoides
TATATATATATATATATATATATATATATATATATTACACACTCACACAAATTCATACTTAGATGTAGATAAAGATATGTGTGTCTGTGTGGACAAGCAGATAGATTGACGAAATTTGTTTGAATTGCAGGAGGCAGAGCGCAAGAAACAAATAATCGTTATTATCAATGTTTGTCTGTCTCAGATACGTATATTTGTCAATAGCATACACTATATATTCACTTGAGTGAATATATTTGTGCACTTGCATATATGCGTGCACTTACAAAGTATGTACATGTACGTACACACCCACACAGTTTTTGCTTTAACTCTCTTATGCGTAATTTTTTTCCGATTTCTTTTAATGTTTTCCTTCAATAACTTCCCTCCCCCACCCCCCATACCATTTTGCTATAAGTGTGACTAAACAGAAATCAATTACATGATTAGCAACATTACTTAGACTCTGAGCAGTAAGTTATATATATATATATACAGCGGTTTGTCAAACTAATGGAAATACTTAGCAACATAGGATCATAATTTTGAAATATCTATAAAACCGCCAAAAGCTTGTTTATTTTTATGTTTTTTGATTTATTATTAGTGTTGTTTAATATATTTTGATAAAATTGCAGAAAAAAGGTAATTAAAATTCATTAAAATGACAGATCTAGCAGACTTTCAAAGAGGTCAAATCGTTGGTGCTCATATGGCAGGCGCTAGCATAACAACAACAGCCAACATGTTTGGTGTATCAAGAAGTACTGTCTCAAAAGTAATGGCAGTCATTGAGAACAAGGGAAAAACCTCCTGGTCGAAACAAAATTCCAGAGAAAAACCAAAACTTTGAGAGAGAGAGAGAGAGACAGACAGACAGACAAACAGACATGGTTAGATAGATTCCTTAGAATTATAATTTCCATTAAAAAAAAGGTTAAAAAGAAGAAAATCCACATGCTTAACAGTACCAGTTGTAAGAAAATGTATTTTATATTTTAGAGAAATTTTTCTGATTTGATTTGTCTTGTGAAGTGTTATCTCTTAGACTGTAGACATGGATTGCAGAGAAATCCAATAGTAACACAACACTATCATATTATCTCAAAGAGTAATGGAACATATTACAAACACTTATTTAAATAGGTCATTCTTTATTTTGAAGGAAGTATGTTAAAAGGTTTTTCCCAACCTCTTCTAGCAGTTTTTATTTAGCTTTTTTTTTAAAGATATTCTCTATTTTATAATACATTGCTATATAGCTGGTATTAGATGTTACAAGCACCAGATTGAGACAAATGAAAGATACAGGGTTTAAGCTTTGATACGGGGTTTGTGACATATACAAGGAGGGGGTGCTCTAAGGTTATTGTGAAAGGCTTGGTTGAAGGCCCAACCTTCTGAGTTCACTCTTTACTCTTTTACTTGTTTCAGTCATTTGACTGCGGCCATGCTGGAGCACCACCTTTAGTCGAGCAAATCGACCCCAGGACTTATTCTTTGTAAGCCCTAGTACTTATTCTATCGGTCTCTTTTGTCGAACTGCTAAGTTACAGGGACACACCAGAGGTAGTAACCATAGTGATAAGGTTGTAGTAGAATGGTGGCAACAAAATAAGAAAAAGAAGAAAAGAAAATAATTAAAAGAAAATCCAGGTGTAAAATAAAGCATCTCTTACCTTCACGTAGTTGCTGACTTATTTACCATACTTTGCTGGATTATTATCTTTTTAAGTCTACCAAAGGCAAAAAATTTCTCAGACTTATAGTTTAACTCCAAGGTAGATATTATTATAAGCCATATTTCTCTGTAAATATATAAGAAAAAAAGTGTGATTAGATTTCGGATACATCATAATTATACTACAATTTATAATAACAGCACAAACAGATTTTTAAAAATTACAACCACCTGTCACTTGCAAGCAAGTATTGTTTGGAAAAATGAATTTTGGTTTTGCTAACAGTTTTAGGTGTTTGTGTAGTCTTAACAGACACAGGCATCCTCTCAGCCATTTCATCCATCATCCGACTGATGTGACCATTGGTGAGAGGGATGGCTACATCAGCATCTGAGAAATAGACTAACAGCAGCTGGATAGATAGCAACATGAAATGATGTACCTTGTTCAAAGACACACCGGCTCTCGTCCAGTCCAGAAACTGAACCTACAACTCTATGGTCACAAGCCAAATTCCTGAACACCAACATCAACTTCCATCACCACAAAATGATTTACAGCAGAAATGAAAAAAAAAAAAAAAAAAAAAAAAAAAAAAAAAAAAAAAAAAAAAAAAAAAAAAAAAAAAGAAGTTCCAGGAAGCAGAGAGTTGGCAGAATTGTTAGCACGCCGGGCAAAATGCTTAGCGGTATTTCGTCTGCCATTATGTTCTGAGTTCAAATTCCACCAAGGTTGACTTTGCCTTTCATCCTTTTGGGGTCGATAAATTAAGTACCAGTTACGCACTGGGGTCGATGTAATCGACTTAATCCTTTGTCTGCCCTTGTTTGTCCCCTCTGTGTTTAGCCCCTTGTGGGCAATAAATAAATAAGAAGTTCTAGGAAGCACGTGCATGCAAGTTGTGATTTGGAAATATGAATGGTTTTTCTAACAAATTTAAGTGTCTATGAAGTCATAGCAGACAGAGATATCTTCCCAGACATTCCATCCATCACCCAGAGGATGTGACCCCTGGAGTGAGGGAGGGCCAATTGCAGCTGGATAAACTAGAGCAACATGAAATGATGTACTTTATTCAAAGACACAATGGCCCTTGTCCAGTCCAGAAACTTAACCTATATATGATTACAAACCAAACTCCTTAACACCAATGCCAACTTCCTTCACCAAAAAATGATTTATAGCAGAATTTTTTTTTAAATGTTCCAGAAAATAATGTGTGTAGGATATGATATATGAAACTGAATTATGTTAATTATGAAGTAATTTACATAATTAAATTATTTGAAAACAACAAAAAAGTTGTTTACCTGAAAGAATATTACAATGCCTGATCTTTTATTTATATAATAACAAGAAACAAAGGGTTAAATGTTAAACTAATTATTTACAAATCATCAGCCAATTATGGCAAATGGTGTGATTAAATCAGTGCATGCGTGGGAAACAGCAACAGGAGATATCAAATTAATATTGTGATAAATTATTTTATGAAACTAAACATTGTTTTTGATTTTTTTTTTTTTTTGCTGTTGTTTTTTTTTGTTTGTTTTTTGCTTCTTTTTGCAGTAGATATAGAAAGTATTTCTTCTTGGATTGATAGAGAAAGAAAATTAAGTTTTTGATTAATTACTTATATTAATTAGGAGATGAAAGACTACAAAAAAACAAAAAAACATACATTGGGCCCCTTTTCTATACTTGTTTATCATCATCTTTCTAACGTCCACTTTTCCATGCTTGCATGGGTCAGATGAAATTCATTGAAGCAGATTTTCTATGGCTGAATGTCCTTTCTCTCCCCAACCTTCACTTATTTCAAAACAAAAGTAAAATTTCCCTCATGACCATACATTTTCATGGTAGACTGCATACACATTACACCCTCGTATGATGTTGAAACCCACTGACAACGAATGCTACCCACAAGGTATACGTGAGCCAAAAGATATAGAAGAACTCAAGACTACAGTAGAAGAAATTTGCCCATGGTCTCACACAGTAAGACTTATCCCAAAACCATGTGAATGGGAAGCACATGCTTTTACCATACAACTAGGTCTGTATCTACTAGGAAAGTATAAGATGTACTATGTAGATGAAAGATGATGGTATGGTAAAATACACTTAGTTCATGCTAGGTATGTTTTATCATACACCATTTGCATTTTATTGTCAAATAATTGGAGATGGGATGAAATTGGACACAACTTTGACCAATCTTGGATAGGACACTTTATTCTACATTGCTCCAGTTCACTAACTTACCATAACGTGGATAGCCCATCACTGAGTAGAGTTAGTTTTCTGTAATAGACTGGTATATTATCCTGGGAGAGATTTACCATTCTTCATACAATAGAACTGAAGTTAGCCACTAGTCTTCAAGAGCCAGGAATTAGGACACATCTAGATCTACCAAATACTACTGCACAGTTCACAGTTGAATATTTAAAAAACAAATGCCATATAGACTCAGCTAGACTTGGTTGTGTGGTTAAGAAACTCACTTTGCAGCCACGTGGTTTCAAACTGAATCCCACTGTGTGGCACCTTGGGGTAAGAGTCTTCTACTGTTGTCCAGAGCCAACCAGTGCCATGTGGATGAATCTTATAGATGGAAACTGTGTTGAACCTGCATTGCACACGCATGCATGTGTATTTGTGCTTATGTCCATTCACTCAACAACCAATGTTAGTTTGTTTACATAACTATAACTTAGTGGTTCAGCAAAAAAGATCAATACAATAATAAGTACTAGGTGTCGATCTATTTGTCTAAAACCCTTTAAGGCAGTGCTCCAGTATGGCCGCAGCCCAATGACTGAAACAAGCAAAAGCGAAAACATATAGTTGTAGTTTATCATATGCAATCTCTCAACAGAGTAATACTGCTTACTTTTCAGGTCCTCCAGAGAGAGAGAGAGAGAGAGCGAGAAAGAGAAAAATAGAGGGAGACAGAAAATGAGAGAGAGACAGAAAAGGAGAGAGAAAAAGAGAGAGTAGAGACAGAAAAAGAGGGAGAGAGAAATGGGAGGATGTTTAAATAGTTAAACAGTTTTTGGTTTGAACTCTTGAAGATCAATGTTTGAAGAGAAAAACACAAGCAAAGTAAAGATGGAATAAACATTCAGACAGATGTAGTTCCTACAGAGGAAGAATTCAGTAAATTGTTAATGCAGGAACATCAAAATATTTGAGGTACCTTGTAAACAATCTAATGCTTAAAAGTTGGTCAATGCACTACTTTTTACCATTAAGCAAAAAAACAAACAAAAAAAAGTAATGGCATGAGGGTGGCAAATTATTAGAGTTGTTAAGATTGTTGGATGAAATGCTTTGTGGCATTTGTTCTAATCCTTTGGGTACTGAGTTCAAATCTGGCCATGGTCAACATGAATTTTCATTCAGAAGTTAATAAAAGCTGTCAACCCCTGAATGGTGGATTGGCAGAATTCTAAGAATGCTAAAGCAGATGCCCTGCAGTAGTTGCTCCAGTGTTTCTGCACACTGAGTTCAAATCTCAACGAAGCTTACTTGGGTAGCCTTGGGTACTTAATCTGATATTCAGTTCGACATCAGCTTTGTTTCCATCAATTCAGAACAGTGGTTCTTAAATGGTACATTACAAGAGGTATTTAGGTGCTTCACAGAAGTTTAAAAATATAATTTAGGGTTTCAGAAATTCCATACAAATATATATAAATTCCATATATATAGTTAAAGATTGTACAAAAAACATAAAACAGAAGACAGAGACAGGTGAGGAAATAACAAAGAAAGTTCATTAGTTTGACACCCAGGGAAACTGGAGGAGTTCTTGATATTCTGAGCCTATGCTCTTCTGCAGAAGGGAAAGAGGAAAAAAAAAACATGGAGAGGGGAGAGAGAAAACAAAACATGCTTGGATGAACAGCTTTGCATGTTGGATTGACCGGAAGGAAAGGTTGGTGGACCCTAATTTGATCCTGTCAGTTTAAACTTCCTCCTCTCTTCTACTTTCTTCTCACTCCTTTGGTACCTCTCCTGAACCACTTTACCACCACCAGGATTATCACAAGAACTTAACACTTCTTTGACATTACCATCCTGGATTTTCCTGTACATTCTTGTTGATTATATATATATATATATATATATATATATATATATATAT
>NC_069000.1:10311958-10314370 GCF_001194135.2 Octopus bimaculoides
ACATGCATGTGCGTGTATACATATACACACACATACTCACACTCACACTTGGCTGCCTTGAAAAACCTGTTAGTTATAATTTTATATGACTCATAAAACAAGGAGCAACAAAAGTTCTCCATGTTTTTAACTTTAACTTTCCTTTTTTATTTTATTTTATTTTATTTTATCTTATTTTATTTTTCAAACTTTCAAAGCAAAGTGCATCAGCAATTTCTCATTTGATTTCTGATGCAACATGAAGTCAAAAAAAAAAAAAAGAAAAGAAAAATCATTGGAAACCAGCGATCTAGAAATTTGACTTTGAAGTTAATTACTCATTTCATGTTAAAAACTCATTTCACCGACTTCTCTGTCAGCATCTATTATATACCTTGCCCACCCTAGCATATAAGAAAGACAAGCCTAACAATTAGTCATGATGTTGGAAACAAGACTAACACAGAGACACAGTTCAGGTACAGAGTACCATCAACGGTACATGCTGCTGGTTGCTAAGATCTACAAGGCAAAGAAAACTTTCCGAAAGCTATTACATTGTTCATTCTAATATCTACTTTTCCACACTCACAGGGCTTGGATTGGAGATTATTGAGTCCGGGTTTTCGACAGCTGGACACCCTCCCAGTCACCAACCCATACCTGTTTCTAAGCAATGTGATATTTCCCATGACCAGACATGTTTTCTCTGAACATAGGAAATGTATGATGCTGCTCATACAACAGTGACGCTTATTTACAATCATCACGCAATGTGAAAGCAAAGAGACACAAGCGTATACACAACACAAGTACACACACGCACACACCCATATATATATATATATATATATATGCAGCTGTGGCTGTGTGTTAAGAAGCTTGATTCTCAACCACATGGTTCCGGGTTTAGTCCCACCACGTGACAACTTGGGCAAGTGTCTTCTACTATAGCCTCGAGCCAACCAAAGCCTTGTGAGTGGAGATGGTAGACAGAAACTGAAAGAAGCCCATCATATGTGTATATATATTTGCGTGTGTGTCTTTTTGTTTGTGTTTGTCCCCCACCACCACCACCTGACAACTTGTATCGATGTATTTATGTCCCTGTAACTAAGCAGATCAGCAAAAGAGACTGATAGAAGTACTAGGCCTTAAAAAAAATAAAAGTAAGTCATGGGGTCGATTTGTTTGAATAAAACCCTTTAAGGTGGCACTCCTTCATGGCTACAGTCAAATGACTGAAACAAATGAATGATCAAAGATATATATATCCATATATATATATATATATATATATATGGTTGGCGTTAGGAAGGGCATCCAGCTGTAGAAACTCTGCCAAATTAGATTGGAGCCTGGTGTAGCCATCCGGTTGCACCAGTCCTCAGTCAAATCGTCCAACCCATGCTAGCATGGAAAGCGGACGTTAAACGATGATGATGATGATGATGATGATGATGATGATGATGATGATGATGATGATATGAGCTTCTTTCAGTTTCTGTCAATCTACTCTCAAACTTTTGGTTGACCTAGGGCTCTGGTAGAAGATATTTGCTCAAGTTGCCACGAGGTGGAACTGAACTGGGAACCATGTGGTTTGAAAGAAAACTCCTTAACCACACAGTCACACCCACTTTGTAGGTTTAAAGAAAATTAGTTGCTAAGAAAGATATTAGTGGTCAATCACCTTTCCTACACAACTTGATAGCAACAATAACTGCTGTGTGTGTGAGAGAAAGAGAGAGAAAGAGAGAGAGAGAGAGAGAGAGAGAGAGTAATAGAGACAGATAGATAGAGATTCAGTTTGTAGTACCAAACTCCATCTTTAAAGTCATGAGTACACACGAGTGCGGAGACATTTCAAGCAGGCTGGCTGTGAACCGACAATTCCCAGTGCATTAAGTACATTGCAACATCAAACAATGCCTGCAGTCAACTTTACAAAATAAGAAAAAAACAAAAAAAAAACAAAACAAAACACTACACAGACTGGCAGTAATGTCAACTAGCAAAGTGCGTATGTATGCTTGTGTACATGCACTTGTGTGTGCATATATGTGTATGTGTGTGTGTGTGTATTTATTAACCTGTTTTATGTAAAATAACGACTTGGACTGAATATTTTTCATTTTCTTTTCTTCTTTGTTCTGTATTCTCCCCCCCCCCTCACGCCCCTATTTCTCATTTATCTCTTTTTTTTCAATTGTTCTAAAAACAAACAGTATCTCTTCAATTCTACAGTTGAATTTTCCTGGCTCTTTCTTTAAGACATTGAGAAATAGTTTTCTTTGTTTTTCCTTTTATCTTTCTTTCTTTCTTTTTATTCTACCACTTTTTACAATTGTTTCTTTGTATTAGCTGTTTTCTATTTTCTTTTCTTTTTTGACTTGAAATCTAATTAGATTAGAGCAATTGCGTTAATTAATT
>NC_069000.1:10314541-10322024 GCF_001194135.2 Octopus bimaculoides
GCGATGGAAGAATTATAAGTAAAACAGGTTTTCAGAGCGGGTTCTAACAGGGTATTAACTGTAGGGGTACTTAGCTCTTGTTTTGTGGGGTACCGGTCAAGGGATGCTGGAAAGTTTAAATCTCCCTTAGACTTCCCCATGGCCAGACATTTTTTGTGGAAGATTGGAAACAAGCAACATTGCTCGTATGGTGGTGAGGTTTGTTTGCAGACATCACATGATCTTAAGACAAGAATACACACAAACATATACACAGCCGTGTGGTAAGAATTTTCCTTCTCAACCACATGGTTCTTGGTTCAGTCCCACTGTGTAGCATCTTAGAGAAGTGTCTTCAGCTATAGCCTTGGGCTGACCAAAGCCTTGTGAGTGGATTTGGTAGACAGAACTAAAAGGCGGTGAGCTGGCAGAAACGTTAGCATGCTGAGCGAAATGCTTAGCGGTATTTCGTTCTAAGTCTTTACAATCTGAGTTCAAATTCCACCGAGGTCGACTTTGCTTTTCCTCCTTTCAGGGTCAATAAATTAAGTACCAGTTACGCACTGGGGTCGATGTAATTGAGTTAATCCCTTGTTTGTCCCCTCTATGTTTAGCCCCTTGTGGGCAGTAAAGAAATAAGAAAATATTGCAATCCTGACAAATGTCAAATGACGATGATGACGACGATGACGACAATGAAGGATTTCCATGAATTATAATAGCAATGATGGTGGTGACAGCAATTAAGATTGTGGTAATGTTGTGAAAACAATCTAAAGATTGCTTCTCATACTTCGAAGGGATTGCTTAGGCAAGTTAATCTTCTAAATTATATTTGAACATTAACACCCTATGGTTGTTTATATGTACACATATACAGAAAGTGAGAGAGATGAGGAGAGAGAGAGAGAGAAAGTGTTGGTGCATGGCTACGAATGTTTATATCTGGTATTACTCTTCTATGTAAACGCCACAGAAATGGAATTTCTTCAATAATATGGCAGCAGAATGGAAAGCTGACAAAAATACTATCAGAAAATATCATGCAATAACAGAGCAGAAAGGTGTTAGAGAAAGAAGGAAAGAAAAGTGGCAAAAAAGATGAAAGGTGTGGGTGGGGGGAAGAAGGAGAGTGTGGATAGGGGGGAGGGAGAGGAAGGTGGAGCAAGAGGACAGAAAGAGTGTAGTGAGAAAGAAAAAGAAGGAATGAAAAAGAAGAAAAAAGACGATTAAAGATAACAGAAATATATTTAAGAAGAAGAAAATCAGAAGGTTGAAGATAAAAGTGAAGGAAGAAAAGGAGGAAAAATAGAAAGAGGACAAAGAGGAAAAAAAGATGAAAATAAAAGATATGGAGACATGGAAACGGTAAGAGAGGGATAGGGGAGGGGAAGAATAGGTAAGACCATTTTACTTTTACTGATTGTATTTGTGAAGAAAAAGAAAAGGGCCACTTTCTTTTCTCCCCCTCTTTGTTTTATTTGTTTTATTTATTTATTTATTTTTTCTTTTACAATGAAGATTGAAAAATGAGATAAAAACCTCCTGAACTGTGCAACAGAAAAAAGATATAGAGGTAAGAAAGACAACAAGAAGAAGTAACCAAAAAAAAAAAAAAAGAAAAAAAAAATGAAGAAAAAAAAGATATTAACACCATCTGAGGGAATTAGAATGTGCGATGCAGTATAAGTCTTTACCCAACGAGTAGTTCTTAGATCAAATGGTGTTTCTTCACAGACTTGGAGCTACTGAAACAACCATATCGAAAAGACAAGAAAAATTTTTTTAAAAAAGGGAGAAAAGAAAGAAGAAAAAAAGGGTAGCAGACATTCTTCCTTCAGTGAAACAATTTGACACCTATCCGTACATCTGCACACATGCATGAGAGGAGATGGAACGATACAGCAGTAGTAAGTTTATATGCAACCTGTTAAAAATTTATTTTCAGTATATTTCTTATTCATTATCTTTGAAGCAAGTGTAAAAATTAAGAACCGAGAGTTATCTTCTGTCTTTTTGCATCACAACCATTAACTAATCAGGAATATTTATCACTGAGAGATTAGCTACACAGACACTTTTGAGTAAGATGATTATCCAGTTTCTCTATTTTCACAGAAGCTAGATGACGGAGTGTAATTTTCAGCAGATTTGGCTGCTATTTCTAGAAAGTCAAGCAATGAGAGAGTGTCTCTGATTGGTTCAGTCAAGGTAGTGTGTTGATGATTATGATGATGGTGGTGAAGTTGTGCCTTTGACCAACTTCATTTGGAGTAAAAGTGCAAATTATTTGACAACTGATATTGGTTTGTTTATATCCATGTCATTTAGCAGTGTGGCAGAAAACCAATCAAATAAGTACAAGACTTCAAAAAAAAGAAAAAAAGAAGTACAGGGAACCATTTGTTTGACTAGAATATTTCAAGGTGGTGCCCCAGAATGGCTACATTCCAATGACTGAAACAAGTAAAAAACAAAGAAAGAGTTTTTCAGGAAACAGTAGAACTGAACTTCACCTTTCTTGTAGTTTCCTCGAGAAATAGGGGAGGAGGGACAAGAAAAAAAATGAACCTTACATTTCTGACCAAAACGTTATTTAATTATCTATATCATAATCAAAGGTGATTAATTCTTTCTTAGAATTGAAGTCACAATGCTTCAAGCAAACTGTAAACACTTTCAGAAGCATTTTATTTGGAATATTTAAAACGGCAAGAGAAGGGTCTTGAGGTTAGAAATGTCAGAAGGTCAAATGCCGGGACTGTATGATTATGGATCAACCCAACAGATAATTAAATAAAAGAGAATTCCTAAAGAAGATCATTGTAATTCCAGAAGCTAACCAAAGAAATAATGCCGACTACAAAAAGACAAATAAGGTAATGAAAACTCAATGGCTGGCATTCGGCAGCAGTGTGTCTGTTTGTGTGTGTGTGTGTGTGTGCATGCGCATGTGATAGATAGAGAGTGACAGAGAGAGAGAGAGAGAGAGCTATACAATACGAAGTATTTATTATAATATCTTTTAATACTGTTCATATATCATTAACCCACCATGAGTCCCGACAATCAATCAGCATAATCACCTTTGTCATGATATTGTTATTCATTTGTAAGGAACAGAGAACCCTCTGTGGTTAGAAAGATTGCTTCCAAGCAATACAGTTTGGGGTTCAATCCCATGGTGTGGTACCTCAGGCAAGTATCGTGTACTATAGGCTCAGGTCGATCAAAATTTAGTGAGTGGATTTTGCAGACGGAAACTGAAAGAAGCCCATCATATGTTGTTGCATGATACTTGTAGACAAGTGTTATTGTCATACAAGCAGTACCTGTTTTTTCGAATCTTTTATGATGGCATACTTGCCCAAGATACCACACAGGAGGATAGAATCCAAAATCTCATGGTAGAGAAGCAAACATCATATCCAAACGGCCATTCTTCATATACTTGTATGTTTTCTGAACCGCTAAGTTACAGGGATGTAAACACACACACACATATACATACACACATACATACATACATACATGTAAATGTGTGTGTATATATATATATATATATATATATATATATAGAGAGAGAGAGAGAGAGAGAGAGAGAGAGAGAGCAATTTTTGGCAACCAAATCCACTCACAAGGCTCTGGTCAGTCAGAGGCTATAATAGAAGACACTTGCCCAAGGTGCTATGCTACGTGACTGAACCCAGAATCATGTGGTTGGGAAGCAAGCTTCTTACCACACAGCCACTACCTATGAGTTTGTAAAATTAAATTCATTATTATTTTTGTTTTACTCAAAAACAGAAACACCCAAACTGGTTCTTTCTTATACACTTGCAATTCACTCCTGGTATCAAATAAGGTTTTTCCTTTACACCTGCATTACATCAGTTAGTCAACCTAGCTGGTAAGATCTATTCCACTCCCATTTTCACAGCGAGGTGGTTGACAATAAGATGAGAGAGAGAGAGAGAGAGAAAACGGAGCAACTATAAATGATTTTGTTCTGACAGTATGGAAATGTCTAAATATTGCACTAACCAATCTCACCATAGCAACATGAATAAAAACGGATGGATGGATGGATGGATGTAGACTAGTAAATACTAAAAACAATTTGGGTTTAGATGTTGCATGAAATAATTAAATTATCATTCTTTTCTCTCATTTTTTTTGTCTTTTTTCAATTACCAGCCTCTATTTCTATATATATATATATATATATATATATATATATACACACACACATACATATACAGGTTTCTTTTTTCTCTTCCTCCCATCCTCCCCCCCCTTTTCTTTTTGGGTCTTTTCCCAACCCTTAATTGAAGAGATACAGAATAACTCTCAGAAATCTAATGGATATATAATAATGAATAAATATGATAGCGAAAAAGGAAAAAGAGGATGGATTATTAGATAAAAGATTATTATAAAAGATTTAGGTTGAAATTGCAGTTCAGATAACATTATACAAAACATACAATTATCTATAGCATTAATGATGTCAAGCTTTGTTACACACACACACACACACATAAACGCACATGTGTACGTATGAACACAAGGACACACAAACACACGAGCACGTGTGCACACATAAGAGAACAAACCGAACTTATGTAAGCAAGTAAAAAGAAGATGGATTCAAATAATAATCAGGATGAATAAACATGAGGAATTGGTTGCTGGAGAAACAGGTGGCAGTAGAATGGAGGAAACGGTTTGAGACTGAAGGAAATATTACTGTCAGAGTTTGGGAAAAAGAGGGGGTATTATTAGCAATATATTAGATAAGATAGGGAAGAGAAAAGGGGGAGGAGGATTAAAGTTTATCGCATAAATATAGGGTTGTTAGCCTATTCCAACCAACAAGCCTGCAATAGTCTCTCTCTCTCTCTCTCTCTCTCATACATTGTCTCTCTCTGTCTCTGTCTTTCTCATATATTGTCTGTCTATCTCTCTCTCTCTCTCTCTCAAGCTTTCTCATACATTGTCTGTTTGTCTCTTTCTCTCTCTCTCTCTCTCTCATATACACATACATGGTGTCTCTCAACAAAATTGAATATTGCCATAAAAATTCATGCACAAACGATTAACATACAGTAAAGACTTCAGTCGCAAGAAATCATCCTGTTCCATTAGCTACCACCACTACCACCACCACCACTACCACTATCACCAATACCACTATTATTGCTGCTGCTGCTGCTACAGAATAGCCTTAAATTAGCGATGTAATAGAAGGTAGAAATAGGTTTTATTGCTAAATAATGATTTCCTTGTGAGGAAAAAGAACAATCTATAAATAAATAGAAAAAAAAAACAAGAAGCAGATGATTTGGCAAAAACAACACATTAAACATTAGTTCACAGTGCTTTGATAGATGAAACTTTAAACTGACTTCACAGATATATTTGCACTAAAACTGTGAGAAACTAAAATTTTAAATACTGTAAAATCAGTATTTTAATACTCGAGGGTTGTGGCAATTAGGATAGGCATAAACAGCACACCTGCAGGTGTTACAATAAACAGGCATGGAATGGCGGCATAATTTGACTTCTAAGAGGAAAATTAATTGATTACCATACATTAAAATAGCCCATGTCACCCAATAGAAGCATTCCAGCCATGGTCATCCCATCAGATGAAAGACATCTAGAGCTACCTTATCGAAGTCCTCTTAGATAGTGAAGTGTGATTTGAAGAGCTGATTGGCATATTTAGTAGATTAGGAAACCACGTAATTAGGTTAACAGATTAACAAGTGTAGGTGTTTGCTTCTCAACTATGTTGTCATGAGTTCAGTCCCAATGCATGGTACCTTGGGTAAGTGTCTTCTACTATGCTTCCTATCACCCCCAGCCCCCGCATGCCTATTTCCAAGCAAGGTATAAAAATCTTCCCATACCTAGATAAGATTGAAAATGAGCAACCTTCCATCATGATGATGAAGATGCTCGCTTACAACCACATACATATATACAATGGGCTTCTTTCAGTTTCAATCTATCAAATCCAGTCGTAATGCTTCAGTCAACCTGGGACTAAAGCAGAATTTGGTAAGACCAAAGTGTCACATAGTGGGACTGAAACTCAGGTTTGTAACAATTTGTCAGTGTATAAGGATCAGCTAACAATCCGCAGAAATTCCAATATTTTTCTCAAAATAGTTGTTAACATTCCATCATGTGATCAGGTCATGGTGAACAGTTGAGATTTAATTACAATTGTTACCGTCCACCTATGACATTAATTAACGGAACAGACCAACACTAAGACAGTCTCAGCCAATCTAATGTGACAAATGTGTGAAAGAACAAAAAGGCCACCTGAAGTAATATTTTCAAACCACAAACAGAAATCACTTAGTGACAATGCAAGTTGGATATTATTAAAAGAAAACTTATTTTTCGTTTCTTTCTCGGGGTTTGGGGGGGGGGGCAAAAACAAATATTTTTCATTTGAAATTTGGCAGATGCCACCAACTTAAAAATTTATCTTTAATTTAATTTATTGTTATTACGGCAAATGTAATCCTTCATGCAGCAAATATCATCACAAACAAGAAAAACTGAAAACAGAGGAGAAATTCTCTGTAATCAGTCAAATTACGCAACTTCTGTGTAACAGCTTAAAATCTCATTGAAAATTCTCAGAATAAGAATCACATACACCAAGAACACTATACTCACGGAAAATAATACTAACTGATTGCTCTCATGCATTTAACTGGCTATCTCCACGTAATGTGTGTTTGAACATAACTGATTGCATTACTTTACATAACAAGACCAGCCTCGTTACAAAAATGACTTTTAATTGTTTAAATTCTTTGAATGTTATAACAATTTTCTTTCTATTTTTACATTTTTTCAATCCACTACACTCTCTGAGTGGTTGGCGTTAGGAAGGGCATCCAGCTGTAGAAACTCTGCCAAATTAGATTGGAGCCTGGTGTAGCCATCCGGTTGCACCAGTCCTCAGTCAAATCGTCCAACCCATGCTAGCATGGAAAGCGGACGTTAAACGATGATGATGATGATGATATATTTTTGCCATCATTAGCTGGATCAGTTTGCAAGTTTAAACAGTCAGCCTTCGAAAGAGCAACCCTACTGTTTAAACAATTCTTTCAAAATTTTTGTACAGGGTCAACAATTTTGAGGGGAAAGGACAAGTTCATTACATTGACCCCAGTAATTGATTGGTACCTTATTTCATCGGGTCCCGAAAGGATAAAAGGAACGGTTGGCCTGAATGAGATTTGAAGTGGTAGCATAATTAGCCAGAGGAAATGCCACTTACCATTTTCTTTGATATGCCAACAATCTACATATACAAGTCAAATAATAAGGAGAATGAAAGGTGAGTAGTGAAACTTTTTTATTCCCCAGCAGCTGAGGATAGCATAGTGATGTGCTCATAAACGTTGGTCTAATAAAGGAAAATAGCTGTATATGTGTATATATATATATATATATATATATATACACA
>NC_069000.1:10322034-10328222 GCF_001194135.2 Octopus bimaculoides
ATACTCTTTTACTTGTTTCAGTCATTTGACTGTGGCCATGCTGGAGCACCGCCTTCTGTCGAGCACATCGGCCCCAGGACTTATTCTTTGAAAGCCTAGTGCTTATTCTATCGGCCTCTTTTGCCAAACCGCTAGGTTACGTGGACGTAAACACACCAGCATCGGTTGTCAAGCGATGCTGGGGGGGACAAACACAGACACACATACATATATACGACGGGCTTCTTTCAGTTTCCATCTACCAAATCCACTCACAACTTTTAATTCTATTCAAAGTTTCAACAGAAAACACATTAGGATGGTTTCCTGGCATCTTCCACAAATCTATGAGGGGATTTACATAACAGAAACAACCAACTGAAATAGCGAAAAATTAATTACATAAGTGTTCTTGTTGTCCATCCTTGTCGTATGGTGGCTGGCTGTGAACTGAACCGTTAAGAATTAAACGGTCTTTGTCAGTGACGCAACAGAGTGACAACCAGTGCAGACGATATGACATACAAAGCCTTCGCCCTTCAGCATGTTCACTCATGCTTTAAGAACTTGATTGAGAACACAATACTCCCTAGAGACATACAGACACCAACAAATACGTATCATTCCCCACTGCCAACATTATAAGAATCTCCAACTGTTGATGATGCAATTTTTATGAAGTACAGGATTTGAAAAAAAACGGTGTGGGGGAGAAGAAGAGAAAAAAACCTAGTGGAAATATAAGATTTTTTTTTATGGAATATTTTCATACCAACCTCACATTTATATAAAATTCATTCTTTCAAAATCACACAAGCAACCTTAGTCATTCGGTAAGAAGCTTGCTTCCAAACCACATGGTTCTAGGTGCAGTCCCACTGTGTAGCACCTTGGGCAGGTGTCTTCTACTGTAGCCTCAGGCTGAGACTCAGCCTTGTGAGTGAATTTGGTAGATGGAAACTAAGAGAAGCTTGTCGTGTGTGTGTGTTTGTTTGTGTATATGTATGCATGTCTTTTTGTATCTGTGTTTGTCCTCCACCACCACTTCCCAGCCAGGCAGAATCGTTAGTGCGTCAGGTGAAAGGCTTAGCGGTATTTTGTCTGCCATTATGTTCTGAGTACAAATTCCACCGAGGTCGATTTTGCCTTTCATCCTTTTGGGGTCGATAAATTAAGTACCAGTTATGCACTGGGGTCGATGCAATTGACTTAATCCCTGTCTGTCCTTGTTTGTCCTCTCTATGTTTAGCCCCTTGTGGGCAATAAAGAAATAAGAAATAAGTATTGGTACATTTACGTCCCTGTAACTTTGCAGTTTGACAAAAGAAACTGATAAAATAAGTACTAGACTTAACTAAAACTTTTCAAAGAGGTGCCCCAACATGGTCACAGACAAATGACTGGAACAAGTAAAAGACAAAAAATAAAATAAAACCTCTGATGTCTGAATAAAAACAGTGATTAAACCATTTCCATTTTTTTGCCTGGTTGCTTCTAATTTATATCTCTTCCATGGGGATTCTTGAAAGATACTTGATCACTGCTGCAGCATCAACTACTACTAGTACTACTACTATTACAACTACTACTTCTACTACTTAAATATACAGATATGTTGGGTTCTTTTACACCTGTCTTTTCATGCTAGACTTAGGTTAGCTGGTTCGATAAATTTAATAAATTTAAATATTTGCATGAATGCAAATGGCTTTCCGTCTTTAAGTTCCTTTTCCTGGTACAATCCAGTCAGTTGATCTTGAAATTGATTTGGAGCTACAAATACTGAAACTAATACACTACAGAACTTTGGTGTACAGGTACCTTGCAAAAAAATCTAGTATAAAACAGAGGCGAACAATTCTGCCAGAACCCATACATACCTCATATATTGAACTCAGAACGTGAAGAGCCGTAAGAAGTATAGCAAGGCATTTTGCTCTGATGTGCCAACAATTCTGCCAGCCCATCGCCTTAATAATAATAATAATAATAATAATAATAATAATAATAATAATAATAATAATGGTTTCAAGTTTTGTCACATGGGTAGCAATTTTGGGGTGGGGGGGTGTCAATTACATCAATCCCAGTGTTAATCCTGAAAGAATGAAAGACAAAGTCAGGCTCAGCAGAATTTGAACTCAGAACGTAGCAGCAGACGAAATACCACTAAGCATTTCGCCCGGCGTGCTAACGATTCTACCAGCTCGCCGCCTTAATAATAATAATAATAATAATAATAATAATAATGATGATGATAATGATGATCCTTTTTACTATAGGCACAAGGCCTGAAATTTTGGGGGAGGGAGCCAGTCGATCAGATTGACCCCAGTACGCAACTGGTACTTAATTTATCGACCCTAAAAGGATGAAAGGCAAAGTCAAACGTAGCGACAGGCGAGATATTGCTAAGCATTTCGTGCATGCCAACTCACAGTCTTCTTAGTAGTAGTAGTAATAATAATAATAATAATAATAATAATAATAATAATAATAATACTGCTTTCAATTTTTGCCACAAGGGCAGTCATTTTTGGGGAGAGGATGAGTCACTAACATTGACCCCCAGTGTTTTACTGGTACTTAATTTATCAAACCCGTGAGACAAAATGCTACTAAGCATTTCACCAGACACACTAACGAATCTACCAGCTTGCCACCTTAATATTAATACTAATAACAAGGCATGAAATTTATAAACAGGTCCTTCTATATTCTATCTCCTGCACCAGTAAGTTTATTCAATAACCGACTGTTCAAACACAATAACATCTTTAAGAATTCTTTATCATACATAAGAAAGTTCACCTATTGCTCAAAATTATTATACATGGTTCAGCCTTAAACATTAAACCAATGACATTCAACCTTATTTGAATCTGGTAATTTATTTTAATTGGCTTAATTTTCATAATCACTATTGTCCATGTTAATAATGAAAATCACAATAGGACAAAGGGTTGCTAGACATAAGAGACACAGCGTTAATGAACTCCAAGATCGAAAGTTGCTGTTACATACATGAATGGCACACACACACACACACACACACACACACACATATATGAAATTGCTATACACTTTGGTTTCAGATAAAATAGAAAGAAATTAATTTAATGAAACACAACACTAATAAAACAAAAATGACTGTTGGTAATACTAAGAAGTTCACTTTGAAATCATTGGTGTTTGTGTTCAATCCCACAGCACAGTACCATGGGCAATTGTCTTCTACTTTAGCACTGAGCTGAACAAAAAGCTTTGTGAGTGAATTTGCGAGACAGAAATTGAAAAGCCCGTTGTATGTGTATATGTGTGAGAGGAAGGGGTCTGCTTTCTTTTGTTTCAACATCATGCATGAGCTGTAAATGAAAAAAATCACCATCATGCATGTAGTGCTATTTTGTTTGCCATCTTTCACGCAAGCATATCTAGTTGGGGTGTGGAGAGAATATTATGTTACATGAAAACAGGCAAAAGATTGGCAATGAGAAGAGCATTGGGCCATAGAAAATCTGCCCCAAACAAATCGTGTCTAACCCATGAAAGTAGAGAAAAGTTGTAGCTAAAATGATGACATTGGCAGTTTTCATTCAATGTTTTATATATATATATATATATATATATATATATACATACATACATATACATATATATAGATATATGTACATATAGATGTATACAAATAAGGGCAAAAAGGAAACATTATCTTTCCCAATATGCTGAAAAATAAACGCTTTAGCATCTATTTTTCAGCATATTGGCAAAGAAAAATTTTTTTTCTTTTTGCTCTTATTTATAATTGTATAATTTTCACCTGAAAAGGTATTTTTCATATGCTGGCCACTGATGAAATTTTTTGATAAAATTTTATTCTTATATATTTTATTCCAGCTATGACCATCTCTATTATTATTGAATCATATTCTATCCAGGTCTACATTATTCAATATCACCATTTTGTTTTGGGTTTTTTTGTAACCCTGGCAAGAGGGTCTGAACTGAGGGAGATCTGGTTGTTACTTCAAGCCAGCTTGGCTGAAGTGACCACATAACTGCTCTCCCATTGGCTCAATCCTCATGCACCTTTGTGCTGTACGGAATGGAAAAGAATTCTAGACATTAGAATGAAAAGGAAACATCTATCAACAACAATGTCACTCCAAGACAAGACGGTGCTAAGATTTAATCCAGCCTTGTCAGAGGGAGAGAGAGAATGAGAGAGGGAGACAGACAGACAAACTGATAGACAGACAGATAGAGAAAGAGAAGAAGAAAGTGAGTGAAAAATTGAAGACAGAGATAAAAAGTTATTGAGAAGAATGGATGCCCTTAGAGCAATATTCTGTTTAATTAAAAATGTCAAAATAGGTCAAGTAATTCTTCAATCATTGTGTAGAATAATTAACAAGAAAAAAAAAGAAAAAAAGAAAAGAACAAAAAAGGAAAAGACGTTTTGCATATTCATATCAGAATAATCATTTATTCCTCAACAATTAAAACAGCTAATTTATATCTAGTTCAATAGAGTGTAGTACAGCCTTGCTGAGAGAGGAAGAGAAGGAGATTTACAGCATTTGGGGTGGGGGTAGGGGAGAGGAAATGGAGTGGGATGGGTGGTTGCATCTGTTGTCAACTGAAACTTGTTCCTAGTATCAACTCTGTAAAATATTCTAGGACACATGAATATTCTTTACATCAGTGGTTCTCAACCAGGGCCCATATGACCTGGAGGTGGGGGTCAGGGTTCAAGTAAGATTTTGCTTTTAAAATTAATGGTCAATGACTTGCTTATATTCTACAACCATCATCTTCATTGTTTAATGCCTGCTTTCCATGCTGGCATGGGTTGGACAGTTTGACATGGAGCCGGCTTATCAGGGAGCTGTCCAGACTCCAAATGTCTGTTGTGACATGGTCTCTATGGCCGGATGCCCTTCCTAATGCCGACCACTTAAAGTATGCTGGGTGCTTTTTATGTGTCACTGGCTTAGATGTGTTTATGCAGCACCATCATGGGTGCATTAACGCAGCACCAGCACAGGTGCGTTTTAGGTAGCACTGACACCTGAAAGGACAAGCCTGTATGTGTGAAACTCAGTGAATTTACTTACTTAGCTTGAAGCATCTTATCAAGTACAACAAATCACCACCTCTCCCAGTACCTCGTCATTTCCTTACTGAGGCCCAAATCCTTCCACAGGTACCCTTCACAATTAGAGCTTGGCACTTCTTTATGCAGCTGTCCTCAATATTCAAAATATTCCAGCAACTTTCTTTTATACAATTCCTAATGATATTTAATTATAGAAATATAATGGGATTTTTTTAACAACATATGGTTATGAGGGTCACCTGAATAAAATAGAAATCAAAATGGTCCACAGGTAAAAATATAGGGTTGAAAACCACCGATTTACACTATTTAATTCCTTACAACAGTAGTTCTCAACTAGGGTCCATATAAGATAATGTTAAAACTTATGTGCAATAAATTGGTCATATTTTATATAATTTCTTATAAAACTTCATTCTAAAAGTATAATAGGGTTGCATGACTATGAGGGTCCAGCAAAATAGGGATTAAAGGGGTCACATGTAAAAAAAAAAATGATTGAGAAACACTGACTCCAGTTGATTCGATCAATGGAACAAAGAGACATTAATGTACAAATGGCAGACACTCCACAAACATGTGTACCCTTAATGTAGTTCTCAGGGAGAAGGCTGGCCCCTTCGAAATACAGGCACTACTCATTTTTGCCAGCTGAGTGGACTGGAGCAACAGGAAATAAAGTGTCTTGCACAAGGATACAACACCTTGCCAGGTATTGAACTCATGACTTTGCAATCTTGAGCTGAATACCCTAACCACACAGCCACATGTTTTATCATAAGGAAACTTTCAAACAGAAAAAGTGAGTTAGTTGCTAGGGTTAGAAGACAAGACAACATTGAAATATAAGTGAAAAAATTTAATTTTTGACTAAGAAAAAAAAAATGGAATTTTTTTTTTAAAGAATAAAGATCAAGGAGTATAATTCCAATGACATCATTTGCTAATGCATCAACAAGTTTCTGTATAGAGGCATATGAGGGGAGGCTGAGGAGGAGTAAAAAAAACACACAGTGTACATAACTGGATTATGCTGCATACACAAAACCAAAATTTATATTTGCTTTTCTATATTAAAACATGGTTCAGT
>NC_069000.1:10328611-10329660 GCF_001194135.2 Octopus bimaculoides
TATAATGGACCTAAGTTTGGTCATCATCATCATTTAACGTCTGTTCTGTTATATATATATATATATATATATATATTCTTTTATTTGTTTCAGTCCAGACTCCCACTGTCTGTTGTGGCATGGTTTCTGTGGCTGAATGCCCTTCCTGGATGCCAACCACTTAACAGAATGTGCTGGGTGCCTTTTACATGCCACCGGCATGGGTGCATTAATGCAGCACCAGCACAAGTGGTGTCAATGCAGCAGTGGCACAAGTGCCTTTTAAGTCGCATGAGCACCTGAAAGGAGAAGCCTGTACCTGTGGAAGGCAGCGACTTTACTTAGGTTGACGAGCCTTATCCAGTTCAGCAAACCACCACATCTCCCAATCTTTAGTCCTTTGGTTATATCCAGATTGGCCAAACCATAACAACATAAGTGCCCTTCTTTCTTTCTCTCTCTCTCGTCGCATTCACATAAATGTTCAGCTCACACAAGGCCAGTATAGTAACCGTTATTTTATCTGTGCCATGTAAAATGATACACAAAAGTTCGATTTAACCGGTTTGAGAAATGTGAATCACTTAAAACTAACATTGAAATAGTAGGTAAACTTTACAAATTGAATTAAGAACTTGGTGAAATGAATGACCTTTTTCAAACAATTCCATCATGTATTGACTTTCTACCACCTTTTACCCCCCACTGCCAACACCACCACCATCATCATCATCAATCCCTTCTTTATGTATTTAGTTGGTTGGTTGGTTGGCTGGTTGTTTTGTTAGATTTTGTGGGGAGGAAGGAGGAGGAGGATCTAAAGTCTTCTGAAAAAAAAAATTTTTTTTTTTTTTTTTTTTCTAAAGCCAGTTTTATTTTAACTCAAGACATTGGAGGGTGAAGAATTCAATCAAATTTAGAAAACATTTGTTTGCAGATAACATTTATCAGAGGAATGTAGTTTTGAGCTGAACCGTGAATTACTCTGATGTAGTAGCAGCGTAGTTTACATGTCAGAAATAAAGTTTGTGTATGGCGAGAGAAAGAGAGAGCTATATATAAATATATAT
>NC_069000.1:10329881-10336945 GCF_001194135.2 Octopus bimaculoides
AGAGAGAGAGAGAGAGAGAGATAGAGAGAGAGAGAGAGAGAGATGGAGAGAGAGAGAGAGAGAGAGAGACTGAGTAGGAGGAAGGTATAGCAAATGGAAAGGGAGAATGTGTGAGAGTGTGAACACTGAGAAAGTAGAAAGAGCAAAATGGAAGTTGACCAATTATTTCTTACACAAGCCACATATAAGAAGTGTAATGCTTATAGAAATAAAATTTTAAAAAATAAAGAGAAAACATTAAACCTGCTCTCTCTCTCTCTCTCTCTCTCTCTCTCTCTCTCTCTCTATTTATTTATCTGTCTCTATCTATCTATCTCATTGTATTATTTTACCGAACACCAACTGACTAAAGAAAATGACTTTGGGTTATTGGATAAACTGCACAAATAAACAAATCTACCTATAGATGGTGTCAATCAAACTCAATTTAAAGCTATAAAGATTGCTCTATTGCAAAGTACACAGAGAAATATAACTGAAGAACTTTCTAGATGTAGAAAGAAAGAAAATGATGCAGTTTTTTTTAAAAAAACAACAACAAAAAAACACACAACCCCAGAAAATAGCTTTAAAATAATAAAAACCGCTGCTATTATTATTCATTATGTGGCTTCCAGAAAATTCTGAAACTATGAGCAAAACATTTATTAGAGAAGAATGGCTCACACAAAAGCAAAGGGTTGGGACCTTTGCAATTCTTGGAGTAAAAGTTCAGGTTTTAGGTCTGAAAAATAGAGGAGAGATAGACGGGAAATGGAGACAGAAGAATGATGGTTTTTATGTTATGACTTTAAATCATTTTACTAATAACTGTTCCTCACATGGCTTTAAAACTTAGCAAATGCTATAACATTGTTGTTTAGGCCCAAGTCAACTCTGATCAAAAGCATTCCAGCAGCGATCTGGATGTCATTTCTAAAGGTTACTTCTTGGGTTCAGTGTGGTGATATGCTATATATATATATATATATATATATATATATATATATATATATATATATATATATATATATATATATATATATATATGTATGCATGAATACAGAGTTGAAATTCATAGAAAAACAAAAGACAAAGACAGGTGTATGAACAACAATCAGGTGTATTAGTTTAATGCGCGGGGAAAATGAAAAAGTCTTTCATGTTTCGAGCCCTACACTCTTCAGCAGAAAGGACTAAGAGAAAATAAACAGACAGAGAATGGAAAAAAAACTTGCAGATTTAGCAATCAAGCATTTTTTTTTTTTTGATGCTGCCTCATTTTAACAACCATGTCAGGGTGAAAAGCAAAAATTGAACTTGATGGGATTTGAACTCAGAATGTCAGGAGCCAAAAGAAATACTACAAAATATTGTATCCAATTGCTCAAACAATTCTGCCAACTAGTTTCCCTAATAATAATGAAGATAATAGTAATAATAATATTTATGATGGTGGTGACGATGATAATGATGATGAAGGTGTCAATAATTAGTGACGAGATGCCGGGCATTCAGCTATAGAAACTTACTACAATTATTCAGATATTCAAATCTGTAAAGACCATTCCATCCATGCCGATATGAAAGAATAGATGTACAGCAAGCAGCAGTAGTGAGAGAAATTATGAATGAATTAACTATCCTAAGATTACACACACACACACACACACACACACACACACACACAACATCCTAACATATGAAAAATAATGTTATCACAATCTGCACTACAACAGACCACATATCTATCCTACTGCCATCGCTATTCACAAAAGTGAAAAGATTATTGCAGCCAAGATCCATAGTTAAATTTGAACAGCAAAATATATATACCTACACACATTATATATAAAATATATATTCCTACACACATTATATATAATATACATATATATGTGTTTGTATGTATGTATGTATGTATGTGTATGTATGTGAAAGAGTTAATATAGCTGAGTTAACAGCAGGAAAGGCGAAATTCTCTGTCTATTGGAAGATGAATTATCTGAATAACAGTCCCAGGCATTACATAAGATAACAGTGTGCAGTGAATATACAATGTACAACATTAACACAATTTGGAGCTAATGCATGCGAGTGCGGAGGCTGTCCTCTCTCTTTGTGATTAATGGACCTCAACTAGACCTGTGGTACCTATAAATAATAATAACAATAATAATAATAATAATAGTAATAGTAATAATAGTAATAATAATAATAATAGTAATAGTAATAATAGTAATAATGATGATGAACTGAGAGTAAATGATTTCCTCCTCCTTCATCATTTCCTTTAAAAGAAACTTCAAAATATATGAAACTTGACTGAAACAAAAGCTAAGAATCGGTAAATGTAATAACAGAGGCAAGACAAGCCTTTGCACAGACGGAATTAAGATTGAATGCAGTTTGAATTTATAGAAAAGAAGAAAGAATGAAAAAAGAAAAAAAGTAAGAAAGAAATGAAGGACCTTATGTGTGTGAACTAAGATTGTCTCAAGAGCAGTACTTGCCAAAAATAAACCAAAGAAAAAACTAAAAAGAAACGGAAAAAATTATGAACTAATGAAGGGGCCTTTCAGTAATGGCCCAAAACTACAAATAGCAGTCAAAAATCTCACTCAGATCCCATTATATTGTCTTTAAAAGAGGGAAGGCAGAGAGGATAATGTTTGAATAAAAAGTGGCATTTTTGCAGCCAAAATTGCCTTTGATCCTAAATCTGCTCAGCCAAAATGTTCAACAATATCTAACATCATCACTCATTTTAAGGTCTACTTTACCATGCTTTGCAACAGTCTGATTAAATTTGTTGAAGGGATTAAAAAGCTGGCTTCCAAACCATGTGGTTTTAGGTTCAGTCCCATTACACAGCACACTAGGAAAGTGTCTTCAATTATAAACCTTGACCAACCAAAACTTTGTGAGCAGATTTGGTAGACAAAAACTGAAACCCATTATGTGCGTGTGGGTGTGTGTGTGTGTGTGTGTGTACGTGTGTGTGTGTGTACCCTTGTCTAGGCATCATGTAATGTCTGTAAATGAGCATCATTGTCATACAAGCGAGGTTGTTCATTTTCTGTCTTCCATAGTGAAGTATTACTTTGCTTTGAAACAAGTGGTGGGGGTTGGCGACAGGAAGGGCATCCAGCTGTAGAAAATTTGCTTTAACAAGCTCTGTCTTACCCATGCAAGCAGGGGAAAGTGGATGTTGAATGACGACAATGAGAGTTTAAATTAAATGTGAAAACAATTAACAAAAATGAACAGAAGAAAGTGTAAGAAAATGACATTATATATCATGGGTATTATATTTTGTAAAAGATTCAGATAAATTCAAACATGATGACTCAGAAAACATTTCTTAGTTATATATCTAACCTCAAAACTAAATTCTCAAAAGACTCCACCCTACAACAACGACAACAACAACAACTTGCAAAGTAAGATAATAAATAATAAACTCCGAAATTGGAGGCTTAATTGCTTAAAATAATATAAAATTTAAGTTTGCAAAAAAAAAAATAATAAAAAAAAATTAAAAAATGTAAGAGCACCATAATTAAAAACGTCCTTATAACTGAAAGCAAATGGTGAAGAGGTTGTATCACTAGATATTTGTGAAAATAAGCAAATAAAATGAAGTCAGAGTTGTTTTTAATTTCAGGAAACTATCCTGGCATATAACATATGATGAGCCAGATGAGGGGCGGGTATATTTATATAGTTTGCTTTACTTGTTTAGCATAGCAGTCAAAACTTGGAGAAGAATGTCTAACTGAACATCAGGAGTGGCTGTGTGGTAAGTAGCTTGCTTACCAACCACATGGTTCCGGGTTCAGTCCCATTGCGCGGCAGCTTGGGCAAGTGTCTTCTACTATAGCCTCGGGCCGACCAAAGCCTTGTGAGTGGATTTGGTAGACGAACACTGAAAGAAGCCCGTTGTATATATGTATGTGTATGTGTGTGTTTGTGTGTCTGTGTTTGTCCCCCCCCCCAACATCGCTTGACAACTGATGCTGGTGTGTTTACGTCCCCGTCACTTAGCGGTTCGGCAAAAAGAGACCGATAGAATAAGTACTAGGCTTACAAAGAATAAGTCCTGGGGTCGATTTGCTCAACTAAAGGCGGTGCTCCAGCATGGCCGCAGTCAAATGACTGAAAAGAGTAAAAGAGGAAGTAGAGAGGCACTACGGGATCTGTAAGTTCAAATGTTGCTGCATGCATCGCATCGTACCCAACACTCAACTTGACTCTATTGCTAAGAGAGTTGGCATTAGGAAGATCTTACATCTCATATCTTAATGCAGAGAAGATCAAAGATGGGAACTATAATTTTTTTTTTCTTTTATGGTTTGCTTATTTCACCCATTCAACTGCAATTGTGCTTGGGAGCCCCTTGAAAAAAAATCGACCCCAGAATTTACTTTTGTTTTATAAGTCTGGTACTTATTGTATTGGTCTCTTTTGCTGAACCAGTAAGTTAGGGGGATGTAAACAAACCTACAGCAATGTCCAGCAATGATGATGGACAACACAAACACGAAGACACACATACACAGAATACACAAATATATACATATACAGGGGGCTTTTTTCGGTTTCCGTCTACCAAATCCATTCACAAGGTTTTGGTGAACCTAGGGCTGTAGTAAATAACACCTGACCAAAGAGGCAGAACTATGTGGGTGGGAAGCAAGCTTCTTACAACACAGCCATGCCTGTGTGGTTAAAATTATAATACAATGCCCTTAAAAAATGTATTTTCAGGGACATTGTTTTTGTTTTTTAAATGAGAAATTATATTGTAGTTAGGTCGTTTACATCATACAAAGGGAAACGGTTTTATGTTTTGATAATATTCCATGTGAGGTGAACAAAACGAAACAAAAAACACAAAAAAAAGCAAAAACAAAAATTAAAATCTGACATACTGTCTTAGTCTATTTGTAAAGCCCTCAGTATTTTATTGCGAAATAATTCTCTTACCAAATCTGAGTAGACAGATAACAGAGCAACTAATATTTCAAAAATCTATAAAAAGACAAACAGAATATGATAATAAACAAATAAACAATCTCTAGACTGGCGGCGCTACAAAGAATATTACATAAAAGCCAACTTCAATCTTCATGGTGAATGTAAACAAAATTTATTGACTAACCAACACTCTGGTTATAAAAGCATCGAGAATGGCAAACAGAGACGAAAGACGTGATATTTTTAAAGCGTTGCAACGGATATGGAAGTAATTGTAATAAGAGCAGTCAGAACTCTCTCACAGTGACACAAACACAAATGCACAATGCTGGCGCTCGTCCAAGTAAATAGTAAAAGTGTGAAGATTTAGAAAGACGTTAGCGGGGAAAATTAAAACACTTCATGTTTTACAAGGAATGTTCTCAAAGACTTATTGAAAATAAAACTGGAGGGAGGGGGGAGCAGGTGGGTGGAAGCGAACAAATTATAGTGTCATATGATAAGAAAATCCATTTGCCAACTTTAATAATCTAATTAACTTCTAATCAGTAAAAAAATCTATCCAATCATTGTAATATTAAATGGAGGGGGAGATAAGAGTAGTGAGAGGCAATTAACATTCACATTGCACAAAAAAATTATACAGAATCAATTGGAAAGTTTACCTAGAATGTGCCCTAAGTAGCACTTGGTTACAGGAGTGGCGGTGTGCTAAGTAGCTTGCTTACTAACCACATGATTCCGGGTTCAGTCCCACTGCGTGGCACCTTAAGCACCTTCTGCGTGGCATCTTCTACAACAGATTCGGGCCGACCAAAGCCTTGTGAGTGGATTTGGTAGTTAGAAACTAAAAGAAGCTTGTTGTATATATATGTGTGTGTGTGTCAGTGTTTGTCCTCCGCCCCCAACATCGCTTGACAGCCGATGCTGGTGTGCTTACGACCCCGTAACTCAGCGGTTCGGCAAAACAGACCGATAGAATAAGTACTAGGCTTACAAAGAATAAGTCCTGGGGGTCAATTTGCTCAACTAATGGTGGTGCTCCAGTATGGCCGCAGTCAAATGAGTGAAACAAGTGAAAGCGGTGACTGGAATGTAATGACTGATATATCTTTTACTTGTTTCAGTCCTTAGAGTGTGGCCATGCTGGGGCACTGTCTTAGAGAAATTTTAGTCAAAGGAATGAACCTCAGTACATTTTCTTAAAACCTGGAACTTATTCTATCAGTCTCTTTTGCTAAAGTACTATGTTACGGGGATGTAAACAAACCAACACCAATTGTCAAGCAGTGATGGGGGACAAACACAGATACAAACACACACAAGCTCACATACACACACACATATATTTATATATACGACAAATTTCTTTTAGTTTCTGTCTACCAAATCCATTCACAAAGCTTAGGTCAGTCTAAGACTATGGCAGAAGATGCTTGCCTAATGTGCCACACAGTGAGAATGAACCCAGAACCATGTGGTTAGGAAGCAAACTTATTACCACATAGCCATACCGGTACAGTCATGTATTCTCTGTTACTCTCTTTTACTTGCATCAGTCATTTGACTGCAGCCATGCTGGAGCACTGCCTTTTAGTAGAACAAATCAACCCCAGGATTTATTCTTTGTAAGCCCAGTACTTATTCTATTTGTGTATTTTGCTGTACCATTTTTCTAAGATGGTACACTGTAATTTGAGGGAGATTCGACTATTATCTTTTAGCAGGATGAGTAACTATGTAGAGAGCCTCTCCTCATCCCATTAGATCTCAGCTAGAACAAAATCATAATTGCTGAATCCAGAATATGAAGACGATGCTGCACATAAGCAGTGACAATTATTTCAAATGGAGAATTTATATAAATCCCAAAGCAGTTATAATATCCTGCTGCTCTGACAGAAAAATTAACAACAACTAACTCATATGAAAAAGAGAACAATGGACCACCACCACCACCACCACCACTGCTGCTGCCATTACCACAACTACAGCCACCACCATCACAATTTACACCAAAAGGTTAGAGGAATAGAAGGTAATTTGGATGTCTACTGATGCATGTTTAACTTTTTTTAATTTTTTTTTGCTGCAAATACTAAAAA
>NC_069000.1:10338137-10340637 GCF_001194135.2 Octopus bimaculoides
ATATATATATATATATATATATATATATATATAAATATATGACAGGCTTCTTTCAGTTTCCATCTACCGAATCCATTCATAAGGCTTTTGTCAGCCTGCGGCTATAGTAGAACACACCTGCCCAAGATGTCACGCGTCTTGCAACTCTGTGTTCAACCCTAGTGGCTAATTTGATGAAATAAAGATGACACACAGTGGCACTGAATATGTGGTTGGGAAGCAAGCGTCTTACTACGCAGCCACTCATGTAAAGGTAGGATCCAAAGATCAAGGTGTAGGAAGATAGCAAGCTTTGAGCAGTCTGTGAGCAGGAGGGGGCTGCTGTGTATGCGAATAGAAATCCAAAATTAAGGAATGAAGTAGATAAAACCCAGGCTACATATGTTTCGTAGCTAGCAGAACCTCAGAAGTAGTAATTATCCAAACGAGGGGTAATCTGCTAGCTACTCATTGGGCCAAAGATACCTTATTATATATATATATATAGGCACAGGAGTGGCTGTGTGGTAAGTAGCTTGCTTACCAACCACATGGTTCCGGCTTCAGTCCCACTACAGATGCCACGTGGGTATTCTATTTCAGATAATACAAAAATAACCCAATGAGTACATCTGACAGTAAACTCATGGTATCAGTTTGCACATCACAAAATAATAGTTAAAGGATATAACGGAAATTACCAGCAGGGTATATAATATATACTTCATTAATTATATCCTACATTAGTTAATACTTATATTTATTAAACATGAAGGAACTACACGTGTTTCAGTATTGGAAGATTACAATATATATACATATGCACAACTGTATACCTATATATATAGGTATGGGAGAATTCATGAAAAAACAACATACGAAGACAGGTGGTGTAAACAACAAATGGATGTATTAGTATAATGCTCGGGAATAGAGAAAGTCTTTAACGTTTCGAGCCTATGCTCTCCAACAGAAAGGAACACAGAAAGAAATAAAGAGAGAAACAAGGAAAGAAAAAAAGGAGAGAGAAAATGTGTAGTGGTCAGTGATCTATCATAAATACGTATATGCAATCGTCAGATTTACAATTATTCCAACACATCTTCAGGTTCTATTTCAAAATATTATATATCTAATTTTACATCCCTTTAAAAATAAGCAATACAATTAAGCATTAAAGAGTAAAAATTAAAAATCAAGAAAAAAAATTATACATTATAAATATGAATTAGTATATATATCAATCATGTAAAATCAAGTAAGTATATGTCAAATACAGAATGTGAGATATAAGATTAAACATCATAATAAAAATGTCTGTGTTTAAATGTGATATATAACAAGAGAATTCAAATACATACCCTCCATTTTTTTACTGGAACTAAAATGGTGATTTGAGGAAGAAGATAGCAGGGAACTATGGGTATTTATAGGTGATTAGTAGCAAGGGAGGTAATTATACTATACATATTTTTAATTTTAAATCATCCTTTATTATTTTCAAATTTACCAATATTGAGAGGTATATATAATTTGTCATTATATCATTTTAGTAATATTGTATTCATATATTTATTTTATTTAAATTATTGCATTATTTTTTTATTTATTTATATATATATTTTTTATTTATTTATATAGTTTTTATTTATTTATATAGTCAAGTGCTTTAGAAATAAAATTATGTGGTTATTTGATTCAGGGGTTGGGTTTCAGTACTTCATTTTACTAAATGTAAAATTACTCCTGCATTTAACTCCTCATTCATCATGTGTGTTTAGTAATTCATCACTAGACTGAAGTAGTTTCATAAATTCAGTTATGCATAATAAACACATTTTATTCCCAATATTATAGGAGTGGGCTCTGAGCACAGAGCTGTTGACATTTACTGCATGCTGGCTCACCACTTCTCTGAGATCAAATCGGCATCAAGGATTATAACTCGCTTCACCAATCCAAGAAACAATAGCAGTACAGTTTAAATGCATTCCACTCTTTTCTGTGTAAATCCAAGTCACTTGGCGACTGGAAATAAGGCCAAGCAATTGTTTATACTAATGACAGTAATTGAGTCAGAAACACGTATCTACAACTCTCCTCTTATCTCTAGACAATAAAATAAGTCTGTTGTTTTCCTTCGGGGCATATCAGCTTTGGAGACTTCTTGAATCTTGATATTATTTCCCCTTCAAGAGGAGCTGGTCTTTATTGCCATTTAATAATTATGGTACTTTTTCTAGAGGTGAAGATGATTTTAATAAATCAAAAAAATTATGATGTATGGTATCTGATATACCTGTATTTGTCGATATAGTGAACATGATTTGTTAGCATGTTTCGTTGAGGTCAAGGCTTCCTGCGTATGGGTCAGTGCCATATTAGAAGCATTCATATCAAGGCCTTGTTTTACAAATCCTATTGCTATCATGCTACAGTAGACTCAATATGAATAAATCTTTCAGTTTAGATTATTAGCCACACACTTGAACACTTTAGCCACCATAGACCTCTTTTGTCA
>NC_069000.1:10343137-10354231 GCF_001194135.2 Octopus bimaculoides
GTTCACGGGGCCAATAAAAACAAAGTATTCATCAAATATTGGAGTCGGTGTAACTGACTTACCTCCTCTCCATGAAATTGCTGGCCTTATCCCAAAAAGTCCAAAACAAAGAGAAATAAACACATGCACACACACACATGGGATTCTTTCAGTTTCCACCTATCAAATTCATTCACAAGGCTTTGATCAGCTCAAAGATATACTAGAAGATGCCCGGTCACCATGCTTGACCACTAAATCCACAAGTTGTTTTATTCTCTCCCTGTTTATTTTCTCTTATTTCTTCTTGTTGAAAAGTGTAGGCCAGATGAGGACAGATATCCGTCGAATGTAAATAATGTAAATAGTGAAGTTAGCAGATGCCAACAATATTATCAACTGGAAGAGCAATTAAGGTAGCTTTCTCGAGAAAAGTTTGATACTTATTCTCCCTGCAGCTTCGTATGGTGTGACAATGTGAAATGAAGTGTCCTGCAATTAAGTCAGTGCACAATTTTAATTGGGTAAATTAATAAAGAAGAAAAATATTGCTGTTGGCTTACTGAAATATCGATTCTGGTCATTATCAGCAATGCTATTTTATAAAATGTCTTCCAAGACCCTAAGTTTTACTTTTCACTCCCACAGTGGAAATAATAATTGATAGCTGAAGACCAATCGGTAAGAATAGCCAGCTCTGAAAGTTCCTCTACAAAATGACAGCCTTTTGCATGATTAAATGTAATCATGTGTATTGTATGTGTGGTTTCATCTTGAAGCACATCTGCTCATTCCATCATTACAATCCATTATATAGTCTCAGTTGCTGCTGTATGTTAATTTAAAATGCATATTTTTTCGGAGGCACCAGGTGAGTCGAATTCACTTAACTAAAATTCTTGAAGGTGGTGCCCCAGTATGGCCACAGTCTAATGACTGAAACAAGTAAAGGATAAGATATCAGAATATTACATTATCCATGTGCTCTTTTTTGTTTTTATAAAATGGTATGTTGTGGTTTAAGAGGGATTTGGCTGTTGTTTCAAGCAGAGTGAATGATTTCTTAGAAGTCCGCAAGCTGGCTCCCACCTGTAACTCATGTGTCCAGCACCTGTAGATATGAAATTACATACAATCGTTTAATCTCTTCCAGAAGTGTATTATTACATTTCGGTATCTTATGTCAAATTAAAAACCACACCCCACAGCTCTTATAAAATATCTTAATCCAACATGTTACCAATCAAATCAATAAGAAAAGCCTGATGTGGTTACTCAAATCTCCTGGAAATAACAACCAAATCTCTTAAGAATTTCTTCTACTGTCTTAAAAAAATATATGTAAAGGACACATTGGATAACATAACCCTATGGAAGGAGGGAAACCAGATTGGATGGCCACAACTGGAACACATTTGATCATCACAGTTCTGGATTTGGGTTGCCCTGGGACTAAACAATAACAAATCCTTCCTGAGTTATATAGACTCATAGAGCTGGCTTCCAGGGTTTCTATGGTGCATATGTCCGGCATGCTAGCTTAATAATAATTCCTTCTAGTTTTGGCACAAGGCCAGTAATTTTGAGGTGGTAGGTAGGAAATCAATTACATTAACCCTAGTGCTCGAAAGGATGAAAGGGAAATTTGACTTTTCCAGGACTTGAAATAGGTGTACAAAATGTCAGATCAAATTCCAGACAACATTCTATCCAACACTAATGATTAAGTAAATCCTAAAAATAACAATAATAATTGTTTCTAAATTTAGGCACAAAGTCAACAGTTATGAGGAGAGAAAGAGAGAGAGTTAGTCATTTACATCCTCTGATATTCTTTTATTCGTGTCAGTCATTTGGCTGCGACCGTGCTGGAGCACTGCCTTTAGTCGAACAAATCAACCCTAGGACTTATTCTTTGTAAGCCCAGTACTTATTCTATCGGTCTCTTTTTGCCGAACCGCTAAGTTACGGGGACGTAAACACACCAGCATCAGTTGTCAAGCGATGTTGGAGGGACAAACACAGACACACAAACATATACACACACATACATATATATATATATCCACATATATACGAGCTTCTTTGAGTTTCCATCTACCAAATCCACTCACAAGGCTTTGGTTGGCCCGAGGCTATAGTAGAAGACACTTGCCCAAGGTGCCATGCAGTGGGACTGAACCCCGGAACCATGTGGCTGGTAAGCAAGCTACTTACCACACAGCCAGTCCTGCGCAGTTAGTTAATATTATGTTTCCATATAAGAATACATACAACTAGAGTCAAGGAAAAGATGGTTGAGAGCCAAGAAGTAAGACAGGTCTTGTCTCACATGCAGTGATTCTCAACCCTTTGATTACCATTTTACTCTGGGGGACCCCCATAGCCATTTGATATTTAAATACTAGTTTTACAGATACTTCTTTCAAAAATTCCTATTTTGTTTTTCAAACATTAAAGAAACGTAGCTGTTTCTTGCAATAAATACATCCAAATAAAAATTGTTTTCATGGACCCCTGGGGGGGGGGGATCATATAGGGCCCTGGCTGAGGGCCGTTGGTCCAATAATGTATAGTTTAAAATACAGGCTGCAAGTGAATTTGATTTTGTCATATGTTCAAACAGAAATGGTAAGAGTTTTTTTTTGTTTGCTTGATCAGTAATGAGGTTTTCTGTGGAAGGAAGGCAAACGCTTTTATAAGCTTCAGCTGTGTATAGACTTACCCTGACCCCCCCCCCCTCCTGTGCCCTTGTATCAGGTTTCTGCAACCATATTTATCTGGCTATTGATTTGATTTTGAAACTAACAAGATAACAGTAGAGGGAAGTTAGAGATAGGTAGATATAGATAGATAGATAGATAGATAGATAGATAGATAGATAGATAGATAGGGGAATGATATGATAAAATAGAAAATAGAAGACATTAAAGAACAAGTGAAAAGGTAAACAATAAGAACAAGTGAAAAGGAAAACAACAGGACAAAGAAGGTGGGGGAGAAAGAAAGAAAGGAAAGAGGATGAAGAAAATGAAAAGTAAAACAATGACAGAATGAAAAAAGAATATGACAAGAGGAAAAGACAGCAATAGAAGACTTGGTAGTGGTGGTGGTGGTGGTGGTGGTGGTGGTGGATTTTGTCATGATGTGGGTGGAAGATTTGGTGGTGGTTGTGGGTGTGGCAACAGGCATGAACATTAGAAAAGAAAGGAGAACAACAGCCCCATTAGATAAAGAAACAAACACCTAAAGAATACAGGGAAGGTAAAAACAAGTTAATATAAAATAATAAAAACAAATTTGAAATGTAGGGGTTTGGGGAACAGTAGGAGTTGATAAGGACATGAGAGAAAGGACAAACCTGATTGATAATAATAATAATAGAAATGAATTGATGGTAAGAAGACCAGAAGGGAAGAAAAAGACAACGAAAGAAACATAAGACTTATAAGGAGAATTATAATAATAAGGACACACAGTTTATAGGTTTAGAGAAAACCTATCCACACTAGGCTGGACAGTAATCAATACAACATATTTCTTATAGAAAGGGGAAACGGTAAAATTATCTCCCAACAACTATAAATCAGTAAGAAAGTGTCAGCTATAGCTAGGCTGATTGAACTCTGGTTTCCATCAGTAAGTTTGTACTTGATTAACCATAGAGACTTGGTAGAGCTTTAGAAGTCTGCCAGTGGAAGTGGACCCAGAACTCCGATTAGCTGGCTTTTCACACCAACTCTAGTGCTTATAATGTAACATTATATTTTTAAGTTGAATGTACTTGAAAGAGCATCTCTCTCTCTCTCAAGTACTGTCCTTTTCACTAAACTAAAACATGTGGTAGATGATAGAAAAAGGATTAAATTTAACGCTATGGGAAAAAGAAACAGGCGCAGGAGTGGCTGTGTGGTAAGTAACTTGCTTCCCAACCACATGGTTCCAGGTTCAGTCCCACTGCGTAGCACCTTGGCCAAGTGTCTTTTACTATAGCCTCAGGCCGACCAAAGCCTTCTGAGTGGATTTGGTAGACGGAAACTGAAAGAAGCTCGTATTATATATATATATATGTGTGTGTGTGTGTGTGTGTGTGTGTGTGTGTGTATTTCTGTGTCTCCCCACCACTGCATGACAACTGACGTTGATGTGTTTACGTCCCTGTAACTTAGCGGTTCAGCAAAAAAGACCAATAGAATACATACTAGGTTTGCAAAGAATAAGTCCTGGGACCGATTTGTTTGCCTGAAAGCAGTGCTCTAGCATGGCCACAATCAAAGGAGGGTAGGTTCTTAATTAAAACCATCATGTGTTAGGAGAAAATTTCATGTAAAAAGCAATATATTTATTGGGATGAGTTCATTTCCTTCCATTGACAAAGGAACTAAATATGTGAAGTGTTGCTGTAAATGCCTTCAGAAGACCCATGGGGCCATAAGAACTGGTGTTTAATTTCTATTTCATAATATTAACCCTTTTGATACCAACCCAGCTGAAAGCGCTTCTGGCTCTGTAGTACAAATGTCTTATGTCTTGTTTTCTCGTAAGTTTTGAATTAAAATCTTCCACCAAACCTTAGTCACAATATATGTTCCTAACACTAGCTTAATGATAACTAAGCTATTTTGCTAAATTTGGCCGCTGTCCAATGACTGAAACAGGTAAAAGATAAGAGATGAATTACAATTTACAGAATAACCCAAATGTTAAAGAGTTAAGAAGAATCTCTCCCCCAACCTTAACCTCACCTCCCCCTGTCAAACAGAATGCTAGCTCTATCTAAAAATACTCACATGCTAATTGACATTTTTTTCTTTTTGACCCAGATAAATTTAAAGTGTCAAATATTAGAACAAAAGTGAGAAGACTTAGAAATAGGCTAAAGGTCAAGTCAGGTCAGGTCAACACTTAAAAAAACTAGTGGCAATCTGCTCTTTTGTTTATAGTGATGTCATGGTTGTTACACTTGCTTGCTGCCTGACACAGCTTTCACACTTGCTTCTCTCACATGCTGGGTTCAACTTAACTGTAATGGTGTTGTACCACACAGATGTATAATGAGAGACAATGAGCTAGATATGGGCTTCATCTATGATCCCCAACTGGGGTTCATATAAGGTTTTTGTTGCTAAAATTTAAGTGCAATAAACTTGTTCCAAAGAAATATTAGCTGATTTTTCATACTTTCCAAGGGTAAGCAAACAGGAAATAACAGTTGCTACCCAAGGACAAAAATCATGTTATACAGTGGAATCACAGATGTTTGGCTGAAGCAACAATTTATGAAAGGACCTTTACATATTTTCTCAACAAATCCATTATTCTGCTTCTGCTAGTTTCTCCCCCCCCCCTCTCTCTGTTCTTATTAAAAAGCAATTATCTTTTGTTTACTGGTGACAAGCTCATCCTTTGTTTGATATTTTAATTATTATTCCATCAAATGCGTTTCTTATAATGTATATTTATTAAGTATATCCTGCTTAATTCTATTCTCAACTCAGCAGACTTCATTATTATTATTATTAATTCCTTTTTTTCCTTTTCAAGAGCTACGTTTTTCTTTTCAACGCCCGAGATCACAAAAGATGTGAATGGTAATTAGAACCATGAAAATTTAAGTCATCATCTTCTCATGCTTCTTGTCTTTGTTAAACATAACATAAATGTATTTTCAGACATCTAGGGTTTTTGTCACACACACACACACACACACGCAAATATTCACACAACTTGTGATTAATTTAATAATTTGGTAGTATGTGAGAAAAGCTATTTAAAGATAATCCATTCATTAATATTTATTAATGCAATTTCTAATATAATTCTGGAGTATTGATAAGTGATGGTGACGGTGGTGGTGGTGGTGGCAATGATGATGATGATAATGATGATGGTGATGGTGGCATTCACTGTCATAATACAGAATATGCTGTTGCTTCTGCTTTATGTATCTGCTATCAGTTACTTGTATCAGTCATTGGACCACAACCATGCTGGGGTACTGCCTTGAAGGGTTTACTTGAACCAATCGACCCCAGTACTTGGGTTTTTTTTTTCAAGCCCGGTACTTATTCTATTGGTCCCTATTGCTGAACCACTAAGTTATGGGGGGACATACACAAACCAACACTGGTTGTCAAGTGGTGGTGTAGGACTAATACATACCAAAGACACACACACACACACACAAACACAAATGACAGACTTCTTTCAGTTCAGTTTCCATTTACCAAATCCACTCAATTTTTTTAAAATTTTTTTTTATCACAAGGCCCGAAATTTTGGGGGAGGGGGCCAATCGATTAGATCAACCCCAGTACACAACCAGTACTTAATTTATGAACCTCGAAAGGATGAAAGGCAAAGTCGACCTCGGCGGAATTTGAACTCAGAACATAAAGACACAAAATACAGCTAAGCATTTCGCCTGGCATGCTAACATTTCTGCCAGTTCACCACCTTTAACCCTTTTGTTACCAGTCCAGCTGAAACCGGCTCTGGCTCTGTAGTACAAGTGTCTTGTTTCCATTCATAAGTTTTGAACTAAAATCTTCCACCAAACCTTAATCACAATTAATGTTCCGAACACTAGCTTAATGATAATTGAGTTATTTTACTAAATTCTTTGTTATATTTAAAATTAATTGAAAGACACACATAGCATCTCAAAATAAATACAGTAACGAAAGGGTTAAATCCACTCAATTTGGTTGGTCAAGTGCTGTAGCAGAAGGTACTTTACTCTAGGTGCCATGTAGTGGGACAGAACCTGAAACCATGTGATTGGGAAGCATACTTCTTACCACACAGTCACACCTGTGCCTATATAGTTTTTAGAAAAGTCCTCATAAATTTGAAAGAGTGGAAAATTTCCTTTGCCTTCCTGGAGATTGTTCATGTTTTTTTTTTGTTTTTTTTTTTTGCTATTTGATCTTTTTCTCCGTGTTTTGTTATATAAGTGGGCAAGTGGGCTTAGTGCATATCTTTCCAGTTAAATAGATATTTTTCCTTAAAGACAGATGTAAAAAAAAAAAAAAAAATGTAGCACAGTAGCAACTTGAAAGCAGTTAATCAAATAACTTGACTTCAAACTCTGTTATAACACCTTGGAGACAAGTCTTGAATCAACACCTCTTCCTTTCTTCCCCCCCCACCCCCGCCACCTCCACTATTTTCACCATCTCTGCTCCATCACTGGAAAAGCAGATGCTAAAAATCAAGGAATCTTATACTCATTGATTTCAAATAGAAGGGCCAAATAGTGTTTCAAAGAGAGAGAGAGATGATATAATTGACCACATCGACCGAAATAATATTGCCAGTACTCATTCTACCACCAAATCCCAGAGGGATGCAAGTAAGGTTAACCCTCTGACAGGATCTGAACAGAGAGCCAATAAAGTAATGCATTTAGTTTATCGATCAAACTCGCTTGGTCATCTCCAACAAGAATTTTTTTTTTCTTTTTTTTTTTTATGTTCTACTCCTAAGTTGGCTATCTGCAAAAGTGAAAATGGCAATTACCATTTAGACTTCAGTGAAGAGGTTTTACCATGAAGCAACGATATCCATCAACCAAAATACTAATATCAATATTTCCTTTCAACAAAAATGAAAATTTGCAGAAGTAGCCTACTTATATGTCTTTCAAAAACACATCCATTACCAACTAATATGACTTTGCTGCAGTATATAAGATGTATAAGATATTGTATAAATGCAGTAGTCTTCTGTTTTATATTCACTAAATAGACGCGAAGACGCTGATTTTATCAGGAAGGGAAAACTGAACATGTGAAATCCAGATTTTTTCTTCCGCCGCTGCCATTAGTAAGTCTAACAGAATGAAATGGAACCTGTACAAAACTTAGCTTGTTGGAAGCTACTTTTCTCTATTTTATGTTCTAGTTTTCGACTGATTAGGAGGCTTTTAATTACAAATTGCTTCACACCACTATTAATTACAGAACGGATGTTCACAGATGGTAAAGAGTTGTCCTGGGGCGAGACATTAAACTGCATCTGGTGGTGAGGCTCCAGACTAGGAGTTCAGAAATTTTTAGCGAGTGTGGATTTCTTACCCCTTAGTCCCCAATCACTCATTACTCCTAGGTCAGCTGAAGTTGTGTCAGCCAAGGACTCCAGTTATAAATCACAACAAAAAATGGGGTCCTACAGCTAAAGAATACAGGACTTAACCCTCACTGTACTGATTAAATTTTTTGCCGGTGATGTAACATGTTAATCATATGCAAATCAGCTCTCATAAACTCTTTCTATTGGCCAGTAAAAATAAAATATGCGTATTATGTCATTTGAAATGTGACAAAGTCTGGAAAGTACCTTATTATCAAACTCAAGTTAACTCATTTCCTATGTCTCAATTGCATGTGCATGGAACCAAGTATTTTCAATATCCACACAATAAGGGTTAAAGAAGGTTGACTACTAGACACATGTCATACAGGCATACTGGTATGTGGGCATGTCCTAATGTCAGCACACCTTAGCATTCAGGTTGTTCTGCCAAATGTAATGCTTATTTATTCACAATGTTTTCAATTGATCATGCATTACCTCAAAGCTTTGAGACTTCAATGATGTGGGTGCTTAGTTTTGAAATGAGATTGTCGAATAGGAGTGAGAGGCCAGATCTGGTTGGTTTTAATTTAAAACAGATAGACTATTGGGGCCAGATATGGCCAGTTTAAATACTAAAGGGTCAAAATAGGTCTTCTGCCAAAAGGGTGTGCTCAGTGGGGCAAAAAACTAGCAGAGCAAACTGCAAATAAACCAGTAAAAGGCAACAGAGCATCTTTCCTGCCAAAAAAAAAAAATGTATCTTCAGGTTTTGGTGCTGAGATTTAAGATCACTGACACCTGTACACGAGGCTCAAGAAGAGAGAGCTAAATAATAATGAACAAGTGGTAAAGAACAGGTGTCAATAAAAAATAATGGTTAAAAGCAAATATTTTTTAAAAAATCAAGGAATATGATACTCATATTGATTTCAAATGGAAACGCAGGGCTCAAAAGGCTTTAAAATGATTAAAAAAAGAAAAGGTATAATTGACAACATTGATTGAAATATTTTGCTAGTAATTATTCAACCAACCCCACAGAGACGGAAGTAAGAGGTTACACTGACAGGATATGAACCGAGAACCAAGACCAAAAATTAATTACAGTAATGCATCTGGTCCATTGATCATCTCTCATGGTCATTCTACAATCAAATAGAGTTTTCTTTTATTTTAATTAATTATTACTATTTTTTTAATTTAATTTTATTAGTTCTGTAATATGAACCAAATACTCATATTGCTAATTAAACAACACACAGAAGGAAAAAAACAGAAAAGAAAAGAATCAAAGATTATTATTTGACAAGATCCATAGCAAAGAATTAGACCAGAAATTTGTCTGTCTGCTAACAGAAGAAATGGTTGAAATACATCAAAGAGAATGCTGGGAAAATGAAGAGGAATCCAGGACAAGAGCACAAGACTGCAATTAGTAACATTATTGATTTGAACAGAAAGAAAATGAGAAAAAAGGAGGTCACATAGTGATTAGCTAGAGTTATGGTTCTCAGTAAAACTAATTAAGATATTTCAATTATTGGAATGACAAAGGATCAATAAATATCTACAATACACAATAGCAAAATTAATTTGTGATCAAAAATATATAATATTCAACTTGATTGTCTTTCCTACGCAAACACACACACTACACAAATATAGGTGCAAGCAAAAAAAATAAATAAAATATATATATATATATATATATATATATATATATATATATATATAGGCGTAGGAGTGGCTGTGTGGTAAGTAGCTTGCTTATGAACCACATGGTTCTAGGTTCAGTCCCACTGCGTGGCAACTTGGGCAAGTGTCTTCTACTATAGCTACAAAAAGAGCACTGCTGATGGTGCCATAGTACACTCTGCAAAGTGGTTGTCATTACGAAGGGCATCCAGCTGTAGAAACCAGCCAAAACAGACTATGGAACTTGGTGCAGCTCCTGATCTAGCCAGTTCCTGACAAACTGTGCAACCCATGCCAGGATGGAAAATGGACATTAAATGATGGTGGTGTGGGGAGATTTCAAGGTCATGGCACAATGTATACATTTGACAGTCCAACACTCACTGAACTGTACTGTACTGGCTGAACCCATTGAATAAACTACCTACTTACCCATGAGGTGATTTTGGATAAAGAGGGTCGACCAGTAATTTGCAGCTATTAGGATACAAGATGGGAGCTGACCAACCCTGGGAGGGTCAACTGGGAGAGAAGGTCTCATGTTGAAAGACCCGGAACACCCCACCCTGGAGACCCTAGCATGAGAACATCAGCAAGACATATCACAAATAAAAAATTTCATTAATGCTCCCACCCAAAACACCACTTTTAACAGTTTATTTACTACCTTAGAAACACCAGATACCTCAATTCCTACAAATTCAATTTTAAAAACCCAAATAACTTGCTTGTAGTACATTATGGACCAATCGATTTATCAATCAATGCCAAACTGAAAAAAAATCATGGGAAATACCAGCGCTCTTTCTCTGCAAGAGATTTCATTTTATGGACAAACTACAGAAATAAGCAGGCAGCTTTGGATAACAGACATTTAAATGAAGATAATGGTGCCGGTGGATTAAAGCTTGAACGACACTACTTCCAAATAAAATCCACCTTCCTGAGAAAAACGAACTCAAAAGGAATCAAATTACTTCAAGTGTATTGAAATTTATACCAAATTTCAAGTACTTCCCTTGTTTCATATAAATATGAAATAGATCTGAGAGAAAGTGTGTGCGTGTACGTGAGAGAGAGAGAGAGAGAGAGAGAGAGAGAGAACAGTATTAGAGACAAAAGTTTTAGAAATATAAAGAAAAAAAGAAGAAAAATGGATCTTTATTATTTATGGTTTTTCATAAACACAAACTAAAAATTTGAAAAGAGTAAACAGAGGTGGAGAGAAATAGTATCTGCCAATTTCTCTGCAAACAATAAATCTCCATTAAGCTATTATACTTCATACATTGCCAAAATATTTATTCATAATATTTTATTTATTTAAAAATAATAATAATA
>NC_069000.1:10354241-10356445 GCF_001194135.2 Octopus bimaculoides
ATAATAATAATAATAATAATAATAATAGCAACAGCAACAACAGCAACAAAAATTCCAAGTGACTATGTAATACAATTATTTGATCTTTTTGGTATTTTTGTTGTCTTTTGCTGTTTATTTTTGGAATAAAAAGCAAAAAGAAAGTTTAAGAAATGAAAAATGCACAGTAAATAAATAAATAAAAAAAAATTATCGATTGTTTTTTATTGTTTTTTTAAAAACTTTTTTAAGCAAGAATGAATACTTGTGACAATGATAAAATGAAAAGATTATATGGAAATATTTCATATCATTTCATTTTTACCACCATCACCGTCACTCTTGGAGACTTTTGATTCCTGAGAGAAGGATAACGGATTCATTTCACAACTGAATGTTCATTTTTTTTGGTCTGCTTTTCTTTTCTTTTTTATTCTTGCTATTAGTGCCAAGCACTACTTCAAAGCAGGATTAGACCAAATCTGGAAGATTTGAAGAGGTTTCAGTGGCACTCAGCCGTTGATTCTATGATTTAGAAAAACTGTAGAATTCAGTCAGCTGACCTGAGTATATTTTACCCACTTGAAAATATTCTATATTCATTCCATTTTCAGAATAATTAAAATGGAATAAATATAAAACTTAATTTTAAAATATTTTATGATTCTTACAATATAAAACATATTTTTCAGGAATGTCAGTGACTGCCCATCATTATCATCATCATTATATATTTATTATTACTATAATTATTATCATTTTTATTATTATTATTGACTGAGAGAGCAGTGCATGCCATCAAAGTGACCCTGGGGTAAAATATACGAAGCCCAGTATACCCATCATGACTACCCGTCTGATAAGGGTACACCAGGCACATGCATCACAACCATATGTGTGTGACATAGTGATCTAATAACAGGATAAACAGCGCATGACCTTGCAGTAAGAATTTTCTTCAGGTAGAGTAGCCCATCCTGCTCGAAAGGTCCCTGAATAAGGATTGTTTAAGGATGATGAACAATACACTCATGTTTCTAAAGGTGAATTATCCAAACCCCAAAGAACTCCTCTCAATACATGGCTATGATGCTCCCCCACTACTTCTGCGAAAATTCCAACACCCAACACCCAAATTTCTAGGTCATGTGCCTCCACTAGATACACTACACTTGGAGGGGTGGGGAGGGCCAGAATGGTCGTGGGTGAAATACCTTTAATAATAAGGTCTGCTTGATCAGCGAAGGTGACATGGGGATTAAACCACGAAAACAACAAAGACAACAATGCTGAAGGAGTTGCAGCATAGTTTCCAGGTCGGTCATTTTGTTATTTCAAACACAAACACAGTAAGATATATAATACACTGTTAACAAAAGTAATCATCTCTCAACTCTTTTCTTCTTTCTTTCTCAATCTCCCCAACCTCCCCCCCTCCTCCTCCCCCTCTATCTCTCTCGTAAAGTAACTAGCATAGGCTGGCTGGCTGATAGTTCCAAATATTTGAACATCTGCCTGAACAAGTGTTTTGGCAACAAAGCTTGTCCTGATTACAGCCAGACAATTAAAGCCAGATATAGCAATGCTAGCTGGCATGTAAACATCTGGGGGAAGCAGCGGAGCTGTGGCCATGCAGATTACTTTGATTCTGTGGCTGGCTGACATATTACAGCTGGAAGCTGTAGGTACAGCATGTCACGCTCTCTTGACAAGCGGACATTTAAGAACAACGATATGCAATATAAGCTCAGATGCATATGTACTGCACTGAATCTGTCTGTCTCTCTCTTTCTCTCTCTCTCTCACACACAAACACACTGTTAGGTTTGACTAAAACAAGAGAAGACACCTTAATTAGCAAATGTCAAAAACTTCCTCGGTATATTAAAATATTTATAACAATCAACTAACTAAACGAAGGAGCATCGACAGGACTGTCTGACCTCCTAGAAACAGCAGTTAAACCTGCTGCAAATAACAACCCACAATCTTAAAAACAAGAGACGACGCACTGAATAATGCAATCTTAGATATAATGTCTCTCTTAAGATAAGAGGGAGCTGGCCATAACTGGATTGACTTTGATTAAAGTGTTTAACCCTTTCAACCACATTTCAACCGGCCATAACCAGCCCCAATATATTCTTTGTGTTTTATGCTGAAACTGAACTGGCCATAACCAGCCCCAATATATTCTGCGTTTTATGCTAAAACTGACAAGATCC
>NC_069000.1:10358074-10365090 GCF_001194135.2 Octopus bimaculoides
AAAAAAAGTAGAAAATAAAGGTAAAATCAAGAATAAGAAAAACGAAAAATAAAGAAAAATACTCAAAAAAATTCCAAGTCACTCAACACTTTAGCTAATAAAAATTCACAACAAGACAAACAAACAAATAGAAAACTAAAATAAAGGAATATTGGTATTTTTTTGGTTTGTTTGTTGTTGTTTTTTTAATATTTTATATATTTATTTTTCCTTCCAAAACTATGTGCATTCACTGAAAGATAAATATATTTTAAAAAATGGTGGGAGGGAGCAACAAAAAAACAAAAAAAACTATCGATATTCCCTTCAGTAACCAACAGCAGTGATATATTTACTCATAAGAAACAACAACCACAAAAATAAAAATAAAAAAAAGAGGGGGAAAAAATTAATAAAATAATAAATAAACAGAAGTGATTAGAATGGCAGTAGGTTAGAGAAATTCCCTGCAGGAAGTCTAGACATTTGTTTATATGAATGACATTGAATTGTTGAAAGTGGAGATGAGAAGCAAAAAGAGAGCTGTGAGGGGAGAAGGGGAAAGAGAAAGATAGAGAGAGCGGGGAGGAGTAATGAAATGAAAGGAAAGACAACAGACAGGTGGAGGAAGAGGAGGAGGAGGAGGGGGAGACAAGGCTTGAAGGATTCATTCACCACTGCAATGCAATCGCACACACACACACACACACATGCACAATCACAGACCAATACTAAAGCTCACAGAATAGCTCTTTTTGTCTGGCAGCCTTATCTAAACATCTCTATTTGGCTTCACAGTAAATTTGTTTTGGTTAGAAATATGGTAACGAAAGGGTTAGAATAAAGTCACTAAAGAGGACCGGGGGGGGGGTTGTTGTTGCTTTTTTGTTGTTTTCGTTTATCATTTCAGTGACCTGAACGAGGGTTTGTAACATCTGACACTTAATGAACTTGAAAAAAGTATATTCATAATTTATGCATATATTATTTCAAACATTTGACAAGAACCACAATAAACAGAAAATTCGTAACTAATTCCTTTGTCAGTCAACGTCCAAAAGATCATTACAATTTCATGCCTCTAATGTCGATTGTTCACTTTTGGTGTCGCCAGCAGTGAGAAGCCACTGGGTATACCGAATAAACGTACAAGACAATGATTTAAACAAACATGACAAAATAATTATACATATACAATGCCGACAGGCATGATCCATGCACAATCATGTATGCACATGCACACACACACATCATACGCAGACACAATTATGTAATTACCCCTCATTATCATCATCACTGACCACAACAGATTTGAGACAGGCAACCCAGAACCCCAGTTAACAGTCACTAATCTCCAAAAGTTGCTTCCAACCCCTTTTAATTAAAAGAAAAGACACATTAAATAATGCTACACACATAGTTAGAATGTGTTTGATCCAAAGTCACTTTGACTGGAAGTGGAAGTGACCTAGGGTTAAAGAACAACAGGTCTAACATAGTCTTTTCTTTTCTCTTTTGAATATCTTCCTTGAAGATATGGCTCAATAAATTCAATTAAAAATGCTTTATTTAGAACTTGTTCACTACCAGCTAACCCAATTCTAGTTTATAAATTACTTATGGCTACAGCTCTCGCTCGGCAAAGAGTTAATATAGCAACCAACAGTGTTACTATAAATAGTCACCTCACTGCTAGTCGTTAATTATAGTCGTTAATTATTGTTTTCATTTGTGTCAACTGCATATATATATATATATTTATCTATATATACATACATACATACGCATACATATATACATATACACATACATATATACAAACACACATACACACAAACATATATATATATACACACACACACACACACACATATATACACACACACAAACATATACATATATATATACACACACACACACACACACACTACACACACATAATGCATACATTGTATTATGTGTGTGTGATATGGCCAGTTTAAATGCTAAAGAGTTAAACAAACCTAGCATTCGAAAAACTGAAGCAAGTAAAAGGTGTGGTTGTGTGGTAAGAAGCTTGCTTCCCAACCACATCGTTCAGGGTTCAGTCCCACTGCGTGGCACTTTGGGTGTCTTATTATACCCTCAGGCTAACCAGAGCCTTGAGTGGATTTGGCAGGCAGAAACTGAAAGAAGCCTGTCGTATATGTGTGTGTTTCTCCACCCATTATCGCTTGACAACCAATGTTGATGTGTTTATGTCTCTGTAACTAGCGGTTCAGCAAAAGAGACCGATAGAATGAGTCCTGGGGTCGATTTGTTCGACCAAATGGCGGTGCTCCAGCACGGCCGCAGTCAAATGACTGAAGCAAGTAAAAGAATAAAGTATGAACAATCAAAATAACTGAAGAACACAAAAGGTTAATTTAGTTGGAATTTTCGAAAATGTCTTGATCAAGTTCATGAAAGACATATTGAACGATGAGAAAATTAATAGATAAATGGAAAATAAAAAAAAAATTAATAAAAAAAATTAAAAATGAAATAGAATAAAATAAATTTCTTTGTTTACTGTAAGACATTTAGTGCAAAATGAATATCTTCAAATGAAGAACAAAGTGTAGACACGCCTGACTGTCTGTCTTTCAAGTCACAGTGTAGATATTCTAATATTGTTAAGAGTCTAAACAGGATTCAAAAATAGAACAGAGTTTAAAATATACATTAAACACAACAGCAAACAATGAGAGGACATTTGCCAGAAAGAAAAGGAAAGTAACAAGCAATAGTGAAAAGAGAAATTGTGATATTTATGCATCTTGGAGTAAAGGTGCATGGTTTAGTGGTTAGGTAGGGTGTGCAGCTTGCAATCTTAAGTTTGTACATTTGATTTCTCCATGGAGAAATTTAGGTGTTGAGTAAGACACTTTTAATTTCACGTTGTTTCAGTCCACTCAGCTGGCCAAAATGAGTTGTAGCTGTATTTCAACGAGCCAGCCTTGTCATATTCAGGGTCACATTGACCCTCCCTCCCTGTGAACTACGTTAAGGGTGTGTGTGTCTGTGGATTGCTCAGCCACTTGTAGTATGTTAATTTCACAAGCAGGCTGCTCGGTTGATCGAATCAGCTGGAACCACATCATCGTAACCAACAGAGTGCCAATTCCGCCTTTTGTTTCTTTTCTTGAGATGCACCTAAGAATGATGCAAACTGGGAATCAAACCCTTAGCTTACATAGAACATGAAACCAACTATTGAGTGACCTCCATGTGATCTCTCAGTGTGTTAGAAATAGCAGCTAAATAGATAAGGCATCGAGCTGGCAGAAACGTTAGCACGCCGGGCGAAATTCTTAGCGGCATTTTGTCCGTCTTTACATTCTGAGTTCAAATTCCGCCGAGGTCGACTTTGCCTTTCATCCTTTCGGGGTCGATAAATTAAGTACCAATCACGCACTGGGGTCGATGTAATCGACTTAACCCCTTTGTCTGTCCTTGTCTGTCCCCTCTATGTTTAGCCCCTTGTGGGCAATAAAGAAATAAGAAATAGCAGCTAAATAACTCTCATATTGAATAATGTGGTCTAAAATAAATACATAAACAAATTATAGCCAAAGAAGACGAGCAGAAGACCTTCAGTCATAACTCTGAGAGTGGAAAGACTGATCTAGCTGATTTCTAATGTCCAATCTAAAATACCTGTAAAATACCTGTATAATACCGTAAGCTCATTCTCAGCTGACAAATCTAGTGTGTAATGCAATCCACACCAAATTACCAGTCAGGATACATCCACTTCTTGTTTTTCATTTCTTATGGATCTAAACCAAGTTTATCAATAAAAAGCAACGACAAAAAAAGTGAAAAAAAAAAAAATACAGCATTAATCACATTAGGAAAGAAAGAAAAAAAGGCAACAGCAATCAAAAGCAAACCACCTGAGATGGGATGGATTTGAGTGACATGTCAGTAAAGTTCGTAATCACCTGTCGGCTTAATTACATCATCATTCTGTTACTCAAATAGAAGTCATTCAACGGCAGCTATTTTTAGAACAACAACAAACTTGGTGAGTTGTTGTGTGGTAAGTGATTTACTTCAAAGGCTCTTAACACAGGACACTTGAACTTATATCAAACGAGACATCTAATGAATGAGGATATGCTTGATATGTACATTCATACAGACTTGGTAAATGCTTGTATATACAGAGGGAAAGAACAAAAATAGACAAACAACCGAAGAAAGATTTCACTGATAAAAAATACAGAGTTTATCATCATTTTACATCTCCCTCCACCACACTTGCATAAATTGGGTGGTGTCTTCTTTCTATGGCACAACTTGCTACCTTTTCTTTTTGTAGTCCTTTGTTGTCTCCTTCATGAAGTTCAGTCCTCATCCACTTGAATAGCTCAGCATCTCTTTGCCCAATTGTAAACCTCCATATGCATTACATATCAGTACTATCATACATCATCTGATTCTTCCCACATCCATTCTTATCCTCATTCCATTTTGACTTTGTTGGCCATGCATGCTAACAGTACAGGCATTCAGTGGAGTACATTCACTCTGTTCCTTGTTTCACTACTCTCACATTTCACACTTTTTGCATCACACAATCCATCCTCTTGTCATGAGAAAACAGATCCCTAAACTTCTGCCACCACTTTCTCAATCTGGTTACTATCCTTTCAGAACATCCACCTCCACTGCTAATTAGGTCACTGAAGTAACAGCAGCTATCAACTACTTCTACAGAGTATTCTTGATCCCACAGCTAACTACCTTTGTCCATGAGTCCTATACAAAGTCTTTCTTCTCTTTTGGTCAACCTGTTATCCCAATGCAGCTTTGTGCACTCATATTTTATACTTACTACACAGCACCTAGTATATATTAACTCCTTCTCGATAAACTGAACGTGGTCACCTCTCTGATGACAGTACAAACCTGTCTTCTTTCCAGTTGAATAAAACTATTTGTTGGCTAAGTTTACTTACAGGTTTCCCCCCATTTTAGTCTCTGCTTCAATGTATGGAACTTCATTCTAATTCTTTGATAGATTCAGTTATGACAATTAGGTCATCAACATGAGAGTCCTCAATGACAGCCAGTCTGAGATATTTCTATTATGGCCTGCAGAACTAAAACAAACAAGCAGAAAATGAGAACTGAAGTTTGACAGTCACTTGCCTGCTTCCTAAATTCCTCAATGAACTCACTGCTAATTCTCACATTGCTTGATGGCTTACACAGTTCTCAAGTCATTCATCTACACATGGCTTAGAGACAACTAGATTATGAAGTGCAGTATCCTGTCAAAAGACCGTTTTTGAAGAGTAAACAAACGCTAGGTATAGTGACACAATTTCCCAGACTGCAATTTGTTATGTACCTTAACCCTTTAGTGTTCAGATTAGTCTGACAAATGTAATGTTTATTTATTCACACTGCTTTGAATTTATCATGAATTATCTCATAACTTTAAAAAGTTTCAATGATGTGAGTGTTTACTTTTAGAATGACACTGTGTGAGAAGCCAGATCTAGCCAGTTTGAAGGAAAAACAGATAGAATATTTGGGCCAGATATGGCCGGTTTAAATGCTAAAGGGTTAAAAGAAAAGTCTGGACATGATTATTTCAGTTTGTGTAGTTGATAATATAGGTTTTATTTCAGCTTTAAACAATGATACGAAGGGCGTTTAGCAATAAGAATTACTGCTCCAAAACTAATTCTATAAATTAAAAAAAGTCTTTGATGGTCATATAAGGTACATTTTTCCCCAAAAAAGTGTCTCAAAGAAGAATCATCCCAGATCCTTATATGTGATGTTGGGCTTCCCATAAGCTTCATTATGCTAAAAACGTTTTTTCCTTGAAGATGTACTTTTGAAATTGGGTTTCATCAAATGTGCCTGTGTAACTTTTATGCCATCAATTATGGTAAATCAACAATAATGTAAATAGAGAGAGGGGAGAGAGAGAGAGGTGTATGCAGAAATGTTAGAGTAATCAAGAAGAAGAAAAAAAGGACGCATTACTAAAAATAGTATGATATTAATTAACTGGAAGCTGACACTTCACAAATTATTGTTCCAAGTTTCTTGTTGTTGATCTGCAGACAGTTACGAAAATAAAACAAACATTTTTTTTTTTTTTACATGATCATTAAATGCCAAATTCTTTTCTGTTTTGTTTTTCGTAATCGTCTTAAGATTGGCAACAAGAAATTTTGAGTAATAGTACGTGAAGATTCAGCGCCAATGAACTGTGTATCTGAGAAAGAGAGAGAGTGAAATATATTTTATTACTTTTACTTTAAAGTTTAGAATTTCTATGCCAACATGGCGGCAAGAAAATAATAAATTAAGAAATCAACACCAATTCCTAGAAGCATATGTTCTAAAGCAAACACGTATACACACACACACACACATACACACACACACATACTCTTAACCATAAATTAGGTAAAAGCTGTTAAATAGACTGGGATCTGAAGAGCAGCTTGTCACAGCTACATTTGAACTTTTGTTTGTTGTTTTCTAACAACCTAATTTCTGAACTGTAACACAGATATAGTCACAAGCCACTCTGTACAGTGTGCAGAAAGTTAACATGGAGAAATGAAATTATGATAAGAAATCAAACCATTAACTCTTTCAAATCTTCACAGCTCAAAGGGCAAGTAACTCTAAAACAAGAAATTAGTGTCTCTGAATGAAATTTGATTTTATCGGAAATAAACCAGCCTTGAAACTTGAACTTTGCACAAAATATAAATTAAAGCTATTACAATGAGACAGTGTCAGTAAATTGGAGTTTAAAATTCACCAGATTAATAGTAATGATAAGTCTAATAAATAACTCGACCATATATATCTTGAATATAGTTTTATTTACTCCAGCACATTATAATTCAAGTAAATCTGATTTTGTGGGCCAGGTTTCAGTTCTTACCCAGTTAATTTTTATTATTCTACTCTTTGTATCTGCTGTTCAGGCATATACTGTAACCAATCACCTTTAATTAAAACAAAAAAAAAAAAAA
>NC_069000.1:10365126-10377989 GCF_001194135.2 Octopus bimaculoides
TTTTTTTTTTTTTTTTTTTTTTTTGCTCTTTTCCTGGCTTCAGTCATTGAACTGTGGTCATGCTGGGGTCCCAGCCTTAAAGGGTTTAGTCAGTCATGTTGACAGCAGAACTTATTTTGAATTGTAAGACATAAAAGGAGCAACACAAATCGACCCAAGACTTATTCTTTGTAAGCCTATTCTGCCGGACTCTTTTGCTGAACTGCTAAGCTACAGGAATGTAAACACACCAACATCAGTTGTCAAGTGATGTTGGTAGAACAGACATACACACACACACACACACATATACAATGGGCTTCTTTCAGTTTCCATCTACCATATCCACTCACAAGGCTTTGGTTGGCCCAGAGCTGTAGTAGAAAATGCATGGCCAAGGTGCCATGCAGTGGGGCTGAACCCAGAACCATGTGGCTAAGAAGCAAACTTCTTATCACATAACCAAGTTTGTGCCTAACTTAAATAACTCTTAAATTCAACAACCTTTCCAGGGTTATTTTCCCCCCCCCCCCAGTTTTATTTTTAACCATTTAATCATTGTCAACACTCTGCTGTGATAAATACCCTAGACAAGTATAGTTAAATACACGAAGTAATATACAAGTAGAGCTAATTAAGTATAAGGCCATGGGCAAGTGTAGGCAATCAATTACAAAATCCATAGGTAATATAAGTTAAGTATAGAGCTATAGGCAAATCTCTGTTAAGTCAATAGCCCAAAGGCGCAATGCAATGCCTGCAACAGCATAGCGGCTCCCAATCAATTACACATCTTCAGTGCTGTATTAACTTGGTTATCACATCTCTACAAAATAATCTGAGACGAAGCTTCATATTCGGTAAGAAGCAGTTGAGTAAAAGTTGTGATGTTGAAGACTCGCCAACAAAAAAAAAATGAAAACCAAGCACAGAAATTTCGTTTGCTGAAAGTTTATACAAATTTCCATTTGTGTAAAGTACTGTCTGTCTGAGGTCCTTGTTGTGACTTGACAAGCAGTACAAACTCTTGGTAGACACAATATCTTCAATCAACAACCTCACGATATTGTATACTGTGTGACGTCTATAATAATAATAATAATAATAATAATAATAATAATACTTTCTGCTATAGGTACTATGCACTTTGTCCAATGTGCTTACAATTCTCCCAGCTCACCACCTTAATAATAATAAGAAGAAGAATAACAATAATAATAACAATGACAACAACAATAATGGTTTAAAATATTGGCCCAAGGCCAGCACTTTTGAGAGGTGAGGACCAGTTAATTGAATCACCCCCAGCACTTGACTGGAATTCATACACCATAGAAACTGGGAAACCGAGCTCATGAGCCTGGCTAGGCTTTGAAAGGGTACATAAAAAATAAGAATATATATATATATATATATATATTTCAAAAATTTAACAAAAACAGAATGGACATATTACAAAAACATAACAGAAAATTTGAGGCTTATTCTTCATCAGTCAACATCCAACAGATCATTACAATTTCGGGCCTTTAATGTAGGTAATGTTCACTCTTGGTGGTGCCAGTGGCAAAAAGGCACTGGGAACAGCTAACGAATGTACAAGACAATAACGAAAACAAACAACAAAATAAAACATACTTGGAAATGTGCTGTGCGTGAGAAGACCCGGCAAGCCAAGTAAGATCGTTGCCAGTGCCCCTGGACTGGTTCTTGTGCGGGTGGCACATGAGATGCACCATTTTGAGCGTGGCCGTTGCCAGTACCGCCTGGCTCCCGTAGGATTTTTGAGCGAGATCGTTGCCAGTGCCCCTGGACTGGCTTGTGCGGGTGGCACATAAAAGACACCATTTCGAGCGTGGCCGTTTTCGTGCGGGTGACACGTAAAAGCACCCACTACACTCTCTGAGTGGTTGGCGTTAGGAAGGGCATCCAGCTGTAGAAACTCTGCCAAATTAGACTGGAGCCTGGTGTTGCCATCCGGTTTCACCAGTCCTCAGTCAAATCGTCCAACCCATGCTAGCATGGAAAGCGGACGTTAAACGATGATGATGATGATGATGATATATAACAACAAAAAAAAAGCCATGTGTGAAGGGTTTCTTTCAGTTTCTATCTACCAAATCCACTCACAAAGTTTTATTGGGCCCGAGGTTATAGCAGAAGACACTTGACCAAGGTATCATGCAATGGGACTGAGCCCAGAACCCATGTGGTTGGGAAGCAAGCTTTTTATCATACTGCCATATCTGCACACATTTTTTTTTTATTTATTTTATTTTATTTCTTTTGATATGTTCTCACAGTTGGAGGTTCTTCCTTCAGCTGGCTGAAATAGGAGTGTAGGTGTGGAGCCCGTCTTCTGCCAATCACCCAAGTGAGGTGTGAAGAGTAATGTGTCTTGCTCATGGGCACTACACTATCAGTGCTGTATCAATAACAAGGTTTGAACACCTGAACATTTTCTCAGTAATCTAGAACCATAACCTTGCAGCCATTGTTTCTTCTTATTATATAACTAGAACTTAATGTAGCAGATATTGCTTCCAAAATGCATTCAAAATTAGCTGCAATCTCTACAGATTGGTTGCTGCTTCCTCTCTCTCTCTCCCCACTTCTCTCTTACACTCACATGTGCTTGTGCACGTAGAGGGCCCCTATGTATATGCTTAATTTTAAAAGCAACGAATCAACAAATATTACGCATGCATACATGCACACATGCGCGCACAAATGAATTTGCACTGAAACGCACAACCTCGAATATTCGCACATACACATGCATAAATAATCATATACGTGCAAAACAAGCATGCACGCACACACACACACACAGAGGGACTCAGAAATGCATCACACATTTCATACACATAATTATTAGCATTAGATACATGCACAGAAATATGGACATGTACAACACAATATACACAGACCAATATATATATATATATATATATATATATATATATATATACAACAGATGGGATCGTACATATTCAAACAATTACAAAATACTAACATTGAAATATAGTCATACATATACACTCACATACATGCAAGCGATATACATATTATACACACCTGAGGCAGAGATGAGCTGAATGATACAATGAAGTAGAATAACTAATTATTTGTTAATTATGTAGAATAGCTAACTGTAATAGTTCTGCCTTACCAAAGGGCATTAGCACTTCAGCAAGGTCACTCCAACTGAGAATGAAATATAATTATGATCTAATTAGTGTTACCAAGAGAAACCAAAGATGTATAATGGACTTCATGCCTGGCTAAATGACATTACTGCACTCAAATAAAGAAGTTATCATTAATGATACTCGAATGGCAAACAAAAAGATAGAGTATCAAACCATATCACATTGAATATTTCATTCTGTCTCCTCAACATTCCGAGTTCAAATCTCACCCAAGTAGACATCATTTTGTACATAGAGGGGTTCATAGAATACCAAATAATATATGGGTTCGATTCAATGTACTATGCCCTCATCTTCAATGGAAATTGATCTCATGTCTAATAGTAATCATTTGTAATTTAGGTTTGGCCGACACTGGTGTGCCCTGACTGGCTCCCGTGTCGGTGGCACGTAAAAAGCATTATACAAATGTGATTGATGCCAGGCCTGCCTGACTGGCTCCTGTGCCAGTGGCACGTAAAAAGCACCCACTACACTCTCGGAGCGGTTGGCGTTAGGAAGGGCATCCAGCTGTAGGAACATTGCCAAATCAGATTGGAACCTGGTGCAGCCTCCTGGCTCTCCAGACCTTAGTCAAACCATCCAACTCATGCCAGCATGGAAAACAAACGTTAAATAATGATGATGTACAAAGCCAGTAATTTTGAGGGGAGAAGGGTTTAATTGGTACAGTCAATCTCAGTACTTGACTGGTACTTTATTTTGCCAAGCCCCAAAAGAATGAAAGCAATGCTTTCAAAGTTTGGCACAAGGCCAGAAATTGGGGGGGGGGGCAGTTACATCGATCCCAGTATTCAACTGATACTTATTTTATTGCGCCAAGATATGCCAGTGAAGGATCAAACCATATGCCCTTACTGTTACCAAAGGAAGGAAGAAAGATTTAAAAAAAACAGAGGAGTTATTTCAAAGATAGCAAAAATATATTAAAAACAAGGGCTTGTAGGTACTTAATAGAATACCTGTGCTTTGTCAGTGGCTGACAGTGATGTTAATCTATGTCAGGTAGGATACCTGAAAACACCTTTAATAATCATGCTCTTTGTTATAGACAAATTACAAGGTATATAATTATTCTCAACTTTGAATATTATTGTAAGAGACAAAATAAGAGAGTTAATTCAGTTTTAGGTACAGCATGAACCAGGTAAGAAATTCAAATAAAGTCCATTTTCTGTTTCCTTTTTAATCCTGTAGTATTCAAACCAGCTGTGGCCAACCCAAATATTCTATCTACTTTATGTTCAAATCAACTAGATCTACCCTCTTATACCTACCCTGCAATGTCATTCTAAAAATAAACAATCACGCCACTAAAATCTCAAAGCTAAGAGATAATGCATAATTAATATGAATGAAAAGACAATATGAATGAATAAGCATTACATTTGACGGAATAATCTGAATGCTAAAGGGTGAAATAATGTTTCATTTTGAAAATTTTGAAATAATCAAAAAGATTTTTTTTTTTTTTTTTTTTTTTTTTTTTTTTTTCATAATTTACAAATCAGAGGGAAACATTTTGAATCAACAAATTATGTTTTAACTGAGACGAAAACTTCGTTAAATTCAGTAATAAAATTGATAAAATAACTTTCTGATTTAAATTTTTGTTTAACTTGCAAAATTAGATTCCTAGTCACTGTTTGGAAAATTCAACAACACTAAAAGAAGAAAATGAAAATAAAAATATGAGAATGAAATTTTTTTCATCTCTTTTTTAACAGAGATCTGTTGAAATCCACTGCCTTTGTTTCAATTAATTTGAAAATAATAAAGAATTCAGTAAAATAGCTTTGACATTATTAAGCTGGTATTTGAAGCATAAATTAACATGAAATTAACTTTGAAATGGAAAATTGGTACCATAGAATTATGGGTGATTTTGGGTCGGGTGATATCAAAACGATTAAATACATATTTCAAGAATGAACACAGGTACAAGTGCTTTCATTTACAATATCTTAGAAAAAGACAGTATTGAATACAGGTACCAGAGTTTCTCAATATAAATGGTTACATAGATGCAGGCATGGCTGTGTGGTTTAAGCCCCCCCCCCTCCTTGCAATCATGCAGCATATTGGGCAAGTGTCTTCTACTATAACCCTGGACAGACCAATTCCGTGGGAGTGAATTATAAAAAAGGAAATAAAATGCAGCTATTGCATGTAAAAAAAATATGCCTCCAAGGTTCCTAAAAGAATTCTGAAGGCTGAAGCTTAATATCAGCTTTATGATGTTAACTGTTTAGCATTTAAACTGACCATATCCAGCCTGAATATTCTACCTGCTTTATGTTCAAACTAATCACTGCTGGTTTCTCGTACCTACCCTACAATGTCATTCTACAAATAAACATCATCAAAATTTCGAAGCTACAAGATAAGGCATGATTAATTCAAAACCAATTTGAGTAAATAACAATTACATTTGACAAAGTAATCTGAATGCTTAAGGGTTAAACAGATGAGTGATAAATCTGCCCTTGATAGGGTAGGTCACCAATCTCTCTGTGGGTAACCTCCTAACAATTGCGCTAAGATGAGGTATGTAGATATAAGCATACCCAACAACACAAAATGAAATGCTGGAAGATTTATTGGTAACAGTCAATCACAGGAGAATTAATTATAAACTAAAGAACAAAATCATAGATGTTATGTTGCATTCCAGAATAAAAGAATTTCATTCCTGCCAACTAAACAAAATAAAATATTTATTGTAGTTAGGGAAAAGTCTTTGATGCAATAAACTTCAGTTTCCATTTAGTTTCCCAGAAACAAAATGGAGGTTTAGCATTGCAAGAAGTAAGTAATCCTATGAGTCATCCATCAGTATGCTTCCTATTACAATTCCACCGTAAATTTCAAGCATATTGTTCTTAAGATTTAGGGTTTATAATAACACAGGGATCATTTTCAATGACAATAAAGAATTTGTTGATAAAAGATTTGGCAGTTATATTGAACTGGTGAAAGAGACTACGTACAAGTTCCACTTGCTGGATGATGTTGTCAATGATAACGGTGGTGCAATTAGTGCTTATCTGGTATGCATTAAATTCTTTTAATACCAAGTAAACCTTCTGTAAATTCCAGAGCATGTTAAGGAGACAGTTGCTGGTCAGGTGCATCTTCTTATGACAATGGTTGACACAGAACCTCTGATGTGCAGTTACAAACCAATAGGTCAATATGTTAATCGACATTCTAGCAACTAGGACAGCAAATTCAATTTACTTCCCTGCTTTTGATAATACCCAGACAACAAACCAACAAAGCATATTTGGAATAATATCGATTGTATCCTTTACAAGAATGTGCATTGCAATTTAATCTATAGAAACTGCATGATGCCATCACATAAACATTGATCAATCTTTGGGGAGAAAATATGTTTGACACCTTAAGGAAGTTTGAATACAGATAATCTAATAAAGGGTTAAATCCTTGTAACAAACAAACGGTCGAAGCAAATTTATCATATGTTTTATCATAAGATGGGAAAAGTTGCAGTTATGATGGGGGGCAGGAGTAGAAAAAACAAAAAAAAGATATTTTATCAACGTATCTGATACGGTGAAAGTAAAGTTGAAATAACAAGTAATATCTGTCTGATATCATTAATAGTAACAAACTGGTTGATATTACTGAAATGACAAACTGTCAAACATTGCCTGCCTCATTTAAATTGAAGAACTGCAAGACCATCTTTGTCTCATCCAAATAAACTGAAATTGACAAACTGTCAAACATCCTTTGTCAGATTAGAGAAAGAAAATCTATCCTATCTATGAAAATTTATTATCTCTATTTTTCTCTCTATATACACACACACATATATATATCAATGAAAATTTTTGACAATTAGCACCTTAAAAGAAAACAAGACTACACACTTGCTAAACCTGTTATATATAGAAATTAAATCTCTCCCAAATTATAGGTATGTTTTGGCACAGCCATTTTGGTATTGCTGGTGTGACACTGATTTGATATTAAACATCTTAATCTTTCTCTCTCTCTCTCTCTCTCTCCTTTTGTGTGTGCACATATTTCTGCGTAAGAGGAGAATAGCAAACAAAGATTGATCTCTCTCTCTCTCTCTCTCTCATTTATTCTATCAAGCTGTGCATATTTTTGCATGTGCATGCACGCATGTATGTGTCTCTTTGTCTCTAGCACCAAAATGTCTTGTACAGCCAGCTGTGCTGGGTCGTCTTTGTCCAAACATCAGCACCACGTCATCTCATACCGTCAAATTATACTTTGGTGTCAACACTGGATAATAAACTTGCCCTACATATATATTCAACACCATTTAACATCCTTTTTCTATGTTGGCATGCTTCAGAGGGTTTAACAGGATCTAACAAACTGCAGGTATGGCAAGAATGTCTTTGATAAGAGTGTCTGCATGATAAGGGACAAACTGAGGTTTTAAAAACATAGAAATGAAATAATAATTTCAAGCTTTGATGGAAAGAAACAAATGTAGTTTATTCAGAGACAAGCAAACAAATTACACTTATAAAATGTCTGTTATAGAGTCATTGTTCTAAACTGGTATAAACTTGCTCATTGCAGAAGCATATCTTTACAGTTGGGTGCTTTTCTTTTAAATAACCACGTTGACTATAAAGCAGGCATGGAAAAACAGCTAATCAAGCAAATAGTGACAGGTGACCAAAGATACTTGGTTCACCTGCATGCACACAATACAATGGCTGGAGTAAGATTTGAACTCAAAAAACCATGTCATCAGTTATGCAGTAGTACCACCTAATAACTGTAGTACATCAGCACATTAATCATACAAAATATTAATATGGTAGTTAACATTCCTCCTCCTTCACCCCAGAGTCTGAACGAACATCATCATTTTCTCCAATAAGATTAACACTTAATTTACATTCATGTATTCAAATTGACAGCAACTATTTCAAATAAGTTTAAATTGTTCGTCTCTCTTGTTAAGCATATCATCATAATTTAACATTTGTTTTCTTAACTTTTGCAAGAACTGGTCAAAACTTGCTCAGTGCATTATTACAGAGTTTTGTTATTTCCTTTCATGAAGTTCAGTTTCCCCCATTCGTCTTCTTTGGTCTTTCTCTTCTTCTGTGTGGGTTAAGAAGCTCACATTGCAACCACTTGGTTTTAAGTTCAGTTCCAACTCTTGACAACTCGGCCAAGTGTCTTCTATTATAGTTTTTAATTAATCATGCCATTATCTTGTAGCTTCAAGATTTCAATGATGTGACTGTTTATTTTCACAACATTGTAAGGTAGGTGTGACTTGTTGGATCTGACTAGTCCGAGCATAAAAGACACAGAATATTTTGTCCAGATATGGCCAGTTTAAATGCTAGAGGTTTAAACAACTAAATACAAAATGTTTCAGACTGATGTGTGCACATGCACACACACACACACACACACCAAGATATTAAAAAAAAACCCAACAATGATGGTGATGATGATAACGATGACATTGAAAACGATGATGCAATGATGGTAATTATTCATCATAATCCTTTATTTGTCACAAAGGTAATCCTTAATAGAAGAGTACTATTTAATATGAGATGGTTCTAATAACACACTGCATGTAGTTGTAGTGGCGGTAGTAGCAGCAACAGTAGTTTTAGTAAAAGTAGTAGCAGCAAGGGGAGGGGAAAGGATGGGAGGGTCGGAGGCATGAAAGAAAGGGAAAAGTCAATACTGTTTGTTTTGTTTTTGTATTTCCTTTTCTCTTTTTACTCAGTATGTGAGAAACTACGAAGGCTTTTTGATTATATCTAGGTCTAATTTTAAAGGATGAGATGTGTGTAACAACTGAACGGATTTTTAATAGATTGTATGCTAGCAAATGGTGTGACTTCAGACCATAAATTTCCTTTCTTTAATTAAAGAGAAGAAGCTTTCATTTTAGATTGCTGGTGTTGATCAAAGAATAACAGGAAGAACAAAAGCAAAAAAGCAACAAAATAAACATTTTTTTAAAAATTTTAAATAATAACAAAATAATAAAAATAAATCTATACTAAAATTCTCACTTCATTACAAAACTTATTTTGTAAAATAAAATAGGACAAATATAGAGTAAAAAAAAAGAAAATATAGTAATTATTAGAGAGCTTTAATGTCAAATTATAATTGTGCAAAATGGAAGCCTACATTACAGGAAGGGTTGGGGACCTCCATTTTGAGAAGAGTTCTTTACTAACTCCAGGCAAATTAAGCAAAATGGATGCAATATTGGACTACACCATATACTACTCCATGGGTTATGAGTTCAAATCCATTATAAACATTTTGATATGACCCTGGGCAGTCTACATAATAATTTGACATATATCAGCCATCCACTCACTACTTTTAGGTAGTCACTCAACCTGCAAGAAATGGCAACCAAACCTCCCTCAAATTAAACCTGACTGCCTTACACCAGAAGGGACATATTAAATGGTCATAAATCCCCTTAAAAATGATGGAATGGATGATCAGGGCTTAAATGTTTATGATCAAAGCTTTACTCTTTTACTTGTTTCAGTCGTTTGATTGCGGCCATGCTGGAGCACCGCCTTTAGTCAAGCAAATCGACCCCAGGAATAAGTATCAGACTTTAAAAAAAAAAATACTGGTGGGGAGGGTGGGGGGTTTGGGGATTTGTTTGACTAAACTCTTCAATGCAGTGCTCCAGCATGGCCATAGTCCAATGATTGAAACAAGTAAAAGATGAAAGATATTACTGGAAGAACTACTGAGATTGGCAACAAATTCTATAACATAATTCATAGAACTTTACATCAAATGGCAAGGTTTTCTCTCTCTCTATCTCTCTCTCTCTTCAAAGATGTCAGTGCAACAAACCTTCTGTTGGTTGTTACATGTACAAAACTTGACTTCAAAATAACAATACACACACACACATGTATGCATGCACATACACATACATGTACACATACATGTACACACACGCGCACACGCACACACACACACACATTAAAGCACATATTTTTTTCATGAAACACAAGAAAACTAGCAGAAAGTCACGTGCATCTACCATATAAAACATTCTATGGCATATATATATATATATATATATATATATGTGTGTGTGTGCCATTTCTCAAGCATACATGCATACACAAATACATGTATACATACAGACATATATACATATAAACACAGACACACAAACAAACATATATAAAAGCTAATGGCAGATAAAGTGGTTGTAGAGAAAAGATCAAATTAGTTTTCTTCCAGTAGATGGCATTTTGATTCATCAATATTATAAGGAATTCCATTAATAAGAAATTAGCCCACCCCAATCACCCAACCACAACACACAATAATTGCAGCTAACGGGCACGTCCGGGAACATTACTATTAGCAACGAGGTATAATATAAATTGCTAACTAAATTTAATAACAGCAAGATTACAAAACCAAAACGATTGCAAACACACATTCAACATAAATAAGGTTAGGGAACAGAATCGACTACAAAGAAGAGTTAACCACAACATATGAAAGCTTTTTCAAACAAGTATTCATTTGCCATTTTCAAAAGAAATTAATCCATTCTGGTCCATAAGGATCCATACAGCCAGATCCTAATTTCAGTTTTTGTAGTATTAAATAGATTAGGGAACAAAATATTCCTTGTTGTGTGATGCTCTTTTTCTTGTATGGACAAAATGAAGCCATCACCGTAAATTAAACTCACTACAATGTTTGCTTGTTGCTGCTGCTTCTAGTGGTGAACTCAAACTGCACATTGTATCTACCTGGGGTTGGGTTGGGTTGGTGTTTAGTTCCATGTCAGCCATAATTGAGCAATTCCTATGATCTGCCATCAAAGACATTCCGGCCATGACTATCCTGTCCTTTCATTTGTGAAAGACGCATGGATTAGTGGTAAGGGGTGTTCAGATCATGATTGTAAGGTCACGCGTTCAATACCCAACAACATGTCATGTCCTTAAGCAAGACACTTTACTTCTCATTTTTTTAGTCCACTCAGGTGGCAAAATGAGTAGTACCAGTATTTCAAAGGGTCAGCCATGCCACACTGAATCTCCTCGAGATCTACATTAAGGGCACATGTGTCGATGGAGTGCTCAGCCACTTTCACCTCATCAAAATCATGAAGCTACAAGACAATGCATAATTAATTCGAAACGTGTAAACATAAGCATTGCATTGGACAGAATAATCCGAATGCTAAAGAGTTAAAAAAAAAGTACTGGAGTTCGTTTATTTGACTGAATTTCTTCAAGGCGGTGCCCCAGCATGGCCTCAATCTAATGACTGAAACAAGTAAAAGAATAAAAGAATATGTAAATTGTTATTTTGTTTTAACACTATACGTTTTTTAGATATTTGAAGTTAAAGCTTTTTGTTGTAGTTTTTGCCTATTTAGAAATTGGGAGTGTAAGCTATATTTCTTTTGTAACAAAAATATATATTATGAACTAAAGGAAATCTTCAAAGAAAACAAATATGGATAAAAAAAATAATAATACTGAATGCTATGTTAGTGTCATCTAAAAAGTTAATTTTGGAAACCAATTAAAAATTCTTCTCTGATAAATGAGCCAATTAAGATAAATTATGTATATGAAAAAAAAGGAAAAGAAAATTTATAATGATATTATGCTTCAATTGCTGGCATATCTAAAATTTTCTACATCAAAAGATTACCATTTTGATTCTTGCTAAGGGCGGAGAGCTTGCAGAATGATTGGTGCGTCAGACAAGATGCTTGGTAGCGTTTCTTCCAATTCTTTGCACCTAGAGTTCAAATCTCACCAGAGTCAACTTTTCTTTTCGTCCTACTGGTATCTATAAAACAGATACCAGTTGAGCACTGGAGCTGATGTAATCAAGTGAATTTGAACTTAGAACGTAACGGCAGACGAAATACCGCTAAGCGTTTCACCAGGCATGCTGACGTTTCTGCCAGCTCACTGCCTTTAACTGCTAAAATATTGAAGTAAGTGATATTAGATATTATAAAATTTAATTTTGAGACAGGAAAGAGCATCAGGTTCATGTTATTTCCTTTCTTAAATTGGGGCTTATAACGTTTAATACCATTGAGCTAAAATTTTAACAGTTAATTTGTAATTAGTTTTTTGTTAATTGTCAAGCCTTTTATAGCCATTCACACTCAAACCTTCAAAAAATTCCTGCACTTCTCAATTTCAAAATATGGCCTCACACACCCCATAACATCTTGGGCAAGTTCCATTCCAATTCCAAAAATTGGAACATTTATTCTTTTATCTTGCTTCAGTCATTTGACTGCGGCCATGCTGGGGCATCACCATGAAGGGTTTTAGCAGAATGAAACAACACTAGTGCTTATTCTATAAGTCTCTTTTTCCAAACAACTAAGTTACAGGGACGTAAACAAACCAACATCGGTTGTCAAGCAGTTTCAGTTTCAAACCTGAAGCTTCTAATCCACAAAGCAATTGTCTTAAATGTACAGCCATACCTGTTTAATACCAGTACACTAATTCCTACCAAAAACATCTCGTTTAACTCCATCAGTCAGGAAAACTTCTTTATACACACTTGTCGTTCTATTGTGCTTTTTTTTTTTCTGTTAAAGGTTTGGAAAGAGGGGAAGAAGGGTGAGGTGTGATAGAGGTT
>NC_069000.1:10377999-10380796 GCF_001194135.2 Octopus bimaculoides
TTTATTATCATGCTTAGAGATATAATTAATGTAGCTCTTTAAAACACATTGAACTTATTGACAGTGCATAGAATCTTTCATTAAAAACAAAAAAAATAGAAAAATTTTTTTTTTAAATTTTTAGATTTAAAAATAATAACAATAATAATAATAATAACTAAACAAAGAAAGAAAGAAAGAAGAAAGTACAGCAATATAAATGAAAGAGAAAGAAACCTGTCTTTTAAAGTCAGCAAATTTTAACATGTAGATTTTTACAAGAATAATATTGATTTCCTAACGAATAAAAACGTTAAAACATTATAATTTACAGCTGGTTTCATAATCCAAACAATGTTTCTCCCCCTTCCCTCCCCCTCTCTCATTCTATGTATATATCTTCTGATAATTTTCAGTTTGTTTGTTTTTTTGTTAGTTTTAGTATTTATATTTTATATTCGATGTTTTTTTATTTATTTTATTATAATTTCAATTCATTTTTATTTTATTTTATTTTATTTTATTTTATCTCCCTTTTGTTTCCAAATGTCACTATCAATAATTCTCATTTCGGTAAGAGAATCAAAAGCTGAGCAATGGACCATCTGAAAATTATTAATTAAATCTTGTCTCTATCTCTCTCTTCCACTTACAATGGCTATCATCATCATCATCATCATCATCATCACCACAGCCATCACCAGCTAATGCAACAGGCACAAAGACAATCTATTGATAATCCAACTGCAATTACTTGGGAAAAAAATCTGTGATCGGTGTGTGTGCATATATATATATATATATATATACACACACATATATATATATACATACACATATATATATATATATATATACACACATATATATATATTTATACATACACATATATATATATTTATACACATATATATATATATATATTTATACACACACACACACACACACATATATATATATATATATATATATATGAATGATAAAAAGTATATCTAGGTATATATATTTGGTAATACTAAGAAAAATACGAAAAACATAACCACGCACATAGATATATCCACATACAGGTATTCACATAAAAATATATCATCATCATCATCATCTTACATATTGTGTGTATGCATATATATACACATATATATATATATATATATATATATATATATATATATGTACGTATGTATGCATATATAGGCATATGTGCCTATGTGTATATTTATATGTGCGCACATGTGTGTGTGTGTGTGTAAGGCTTTGTGTGTATTTCTACATGAATCAGAACCAAAGCTTAATCTACTTGTCAATAATCATATTAACTTAGCAAGACTTCTCAGTGAAGGATTAACATGAAATCCTATTTCAGTCTGGGTATTTATTTTAGCTACAGCTCCAAACCTGTATAACATCCACCACTCTCACCACCACAACACAGAGCTCCAGTTGTATGTAATCTGTGTGGTTAACATACGCATTCCTCTTTCTTTTTTATTCCATACAATAGATTCCTCACACACACACACACATGAAAACAGTATTTTTTGTTGAGGATAAGACAGTGGGGGGTCCACCATCCTGTGTTTTCAGAAAAGAATAAAATGGTTGTTGTAATGTTCAAATCTTTATGGTTCATCCTCAATACTCCAAAGAGACCATAGGACCAGGTTTGACAGTTTCTTTGGTGTGTATATATATATATATATATATATATATATATATATATATATATATATATATATACTGCCCTACTCTTCGAAACGCCTGTGTTAGAATGGGGTAGCTGATGAAGGAGATGTTCTCTATGTGGCCTGTATGTTTTCTGTACTCGTTTATCATTTTGTCTATGTTTTATTTACAATGTCCTGTACCCAGATATGCATCTATATATACAGGTAGATGTAAGTATGTACATACATGTACGTATATATGCATATACTCATTTATCATTTGTAGTATATATATATATATATATATATATATATATAGGCGTAGGAGTGGCTGTGTAGTAAGTAGCTTGCTTTGAAACCACATGGTTCCGGGTTCAGTCCCACTGCGTGGCACCTTGGGCAAGTGTCTTTGGTAGAAGGAAACTGAAAGAAGCCCGTCGTATATGTATGTAGACAAATTAGTGGGTTAATTAGGTTGAGTTTTGTATGTGAAATACAACTGTTCTGAATATGTTGGGAGGGGGGGCTGAGGAATGTGGCCCGGGTGCCAAGAGGGCAGCAGCCCCAAAAAGTTTGGGAATCACCAATTTAAACAAACCATATCTGGATTAAATATTCCACCTGTTCTATGTTCAAATCAGCAGGATCTGGCCTTTCACGCCTACCCTACAGTGGTATTCTAAAAATAAACAAATCATACCATCGTAATCTCAAAGCAACAAGATAATGCATGATTAATTCAAAATAATGTAAATAAATATGCATCACATTTGACAGAATAATTTGAATTTTTTGCCTGTCTAGTGCATCACATGCAATACACAGGACATATGTCCATGGCTTCTATTTATCATATAAGATAACACATTCCTAATGCGTTTCTTTTTTTTTTTTTCAACTACTGGAGTAACACGAGACTTATGAAAGGAAAACTTTATATTTCTCAGAATGTATGGAAGAAGGTTTTAACCAAAAGTCTGAAAATAAACATGGGAATTTAGAATAAGCTGATGAAAATGCTTTGGACAAGCAAATAGTTAAATTAGTCCCTTACTCCTTAAAACAAAAAAAAAACTGAGATGGGCATGGCTGGTATGCTCGCTATCTCACAGGGGTCTGCCCTATCACAACTGGCCTGGTTCTATTTTGCTCCT
>NC_069000.1:10380942-10390942 GCF_001194135.2 Octopus bimaculoides
CCACCACCACCCACCCACACACACACCCACACCCACACCCACACCCACACACACACACACACACATACAGCAAGAAGCATTAAATGCTGGAACATGTGCCAAGAAAGAAGGAGGCAAAGATAAAGACTGAATGCCAGGTGGGATACAGCAGATTCAACCCACATCTGGCTAATTTCATTATACAATGACATCTGGTACTTTACCATCTTACTAATTTGTTTTTCCATTGCTCTCCCCCCACCCCTGTTTACTTGTCTTATACAGAGACTGTATCTAATTCTTTAGATTATGAACATAATGAGACACTGCATTCCTTCAAGGGATTAACTTTATATATTATTTTCATATATATATACATTGCTAGAAATAAGAGTTAAAATACTCAATGCTGTGTGTGTGTGTGTATGTATATATCATCATCATCGTTTAACATCCGCTTTCCATGCTAGCATGGGTTGCCAATCCATCACAGCGTTACAAGAAACAGGAAGAAAGAGTAAGAGAAAGTTGGCGCGAAAGAGTACAACAGGGGTCGCCACCACCCCCTGCCGGAGCCTCGTGGAGCTTTTATGTGTTTTCACTCAAAAAACACACACAACGCCCGGTCTGGGAATCGAGACCGCGATCCTCCGACCGCAAGTCCGCTGCCCTAACCACTGGGCTGTTGCGCCTCCATGTATAAGCATATAGATATTTAATTTATACTCACACACACACACAAATATTACTTGAGATCCTCTTCAGACAGTCCCTGTTTTAGTGGGGCTCCAGAGGCATATGAGCAATGGCATGATCCTCCAACTCATCAAGGGCGGCAGTCACTTCGAATAAGAACCAACTCAAGCCAGGACCTCTTATCAAACCCATATCAACCCATGTTAGACAAATGGCACTTCCTTGAACCTAAATCTGACCAGCAAATCTTGAATCTCCTACAACTTCCTCGGCTTACGACCGTGTCTAAGTTGTATCATGAAGTCACCAATTACTAAGCCCACGCTGATCGTGTGTATTTGAGTCTGCCCTTGTCTAGTTCAATCATAATTAAAAAGAAATTTAGCTGGTGTATAGTTCATGTGTGCATTTATACACACACAGAATTATTAGAAAGATTAGGATAGTTTAAAATGACTAAGGCAGCAGAACAAGGGATTATATATATATTAAAGTATGTAATTTCATTCCTACTTCTTCAGACTAAGGATCAGTCAACATACCACTATTATATATCAGTGTTGATCCAAACAACTATACCTGTTGTCCATAAACATTGCTTTTTCTACCTACCACATAGACAAAAGCACACCACCCACACATATTTACAATGCCAAATTTGAGAGGGGGGAGTACACACACACACACACACACACACACATATATATATATAATGTGAATATCCACAAGCAAACAGAGCAAGCCTCTATATAGTTTGCTCAACCTGCTAGAAACAGTAGCCAAATGCCCCTCAAATTATGTGGTCTCCACAATTCTTTTATTTGTTTCAGTCATTTGACTGCAGCCATGCTGGAGTACCACTTTTTAGTCAAACAAATCGACCCCAGGACTTATTCTTTGTAAACTTAGTACTTATTGCATCAGTTTCCTTTGCTGAACCACTAAGTTATGGTGACATAAACACACCAACATCAGTCATCAAGTGACGATAGGGGGACAAACACAGACACAAAGACACATGCATAAATATATATATACAACAGGCTTCTTTCAGTTTCTGTCTACTAAATCCACTCATAAGGCATTGGTTGGCCCGAAGCTAAAGTAGAAGACACATACCCAAGGTGCCACACAGTGGGACTGAACCCAGAACCACGTGGTTAGGAAGCAAGCTTCTTACCACACAGCCACACCTGCGCCTATACACAGGGGTCCACAGGTAACAAAATGATTGAGAGCCCCTTTCTAAAGGATACAATTGATGAATATAATCCAGGGTACAAAAATCTGAAGAGAGGAGGAATAAGTCATAATATGCCTTTTATCATAGGTATACTCAACCAGGGCTAATTTAGAGCAAAACAAAACCGATACTATTAAAAATTATTCAGGCTACTTCCAGTCTACAGCTGAAGGAAGCATAAATCCTTTTAATGAAGTTTTAACTTTAATCCTTTGCCACACAACCCAGTAAAAAAAGATTAAAAAAGAAAAAGTGGTAGCGAGTGCAACTTCACTTGCCTAGTAATAATAATATAAATAAGAATTTAAACTAATCAGCTAATAATCTAATCAAATTATAAAATATATTTTTTACTGGCAGAGATTTTAATCAAAAAACAATCTTGCAAATTTGTATTAAAACTCAGAATGATTTCCTGGTAAACTAGAAGCAGAAGGCTCTTAATTATATAAACTTTAACCCTTTAGCATTTAAATCAGCCATTTCCAGCCCAAATATTCCACCTGTTTTATATCCAAAAAAGAGTAAAAAGAGCTTTTGGGAGAGATTATGGTGTACAATCAGTGTGCAAGAGAGTGTTGAAAGGTGTTTTAAGGGTATCACAAAAGGGCCACGTTGGAGGCCCAACCTTCTAAGTTCTTTTACGGAGCTTTAGAAAAACTGAAAAACCGCTACAATAAGTGTGTAAATCTGAGAGGGGAATATGTTGTATAAAATCATAATTGACTGATCATTTTGCATCTCCTTTTTACCAAAGCCAGGAACTTTTCAGCATCCCCTCATACATGTAGCAGCAACAGTCACATGTAGACCACATGTTAGCTTTGTAGAGACGTTCAGTGACTGAACACAGCTGCATTGTTTTCTAGTCCCAACTGATCTGATCAAAAAAGAAAACCTAATGTTGAAGACACAGTTTTCCCAACATGAGAAACTGAGAAACCACTGGCGTAAAAGTAATATAATATAAGGAAGCCTGTAGTAGTCTCTATAGAAACAGCTATTCATTTATTCACTGAGATTCGCAAGGTGAAGCAGGCAGTCGGTGGTAATTTTTGCTTATAACTGCTTCCATAAGTTTTGAGATCTCCATAATTACAGGACAGTGAGTGGGGTTGGTAGATGTGTGGTTGTATGCTACTCATATTTTACAGTTATAGCAATGTTTCATGAAAATAATAAGATTGATAGCATATATATATCATAATATGGAAGAAAGAATTTGTTATCATTAGGAAAAAGAAATTTCATTCTTTTTGGAGGTTTTTAAAATGTCTTTTGGCCATTTTATTTTACAATTTTGCTTGTCTGCTGCAAATATTCAATATTCCATTAATTTAAATTTTTGCAATAATTCAAAGTCACCACTACCCTTCTTACGTGATCTGTACTTTAGCTTAAAGTAGTGGCTTTGCTAACGAGTTCTTTTTTTTTTTCTTTGTTTTGTTTATAGATAATCAATGTGCTCAGTTTTTATAGAAATTTCAAAAGATCAAAGCTAATCAAAACCTGCTCCTCCTCCTCTTCTTGGACAAGTATCTTCTACCATAGCTCCAAGCTGGCCAAAGCCTTGTGAGCAGATTTGATAGGAAGAAACTGAAAGAAACCCATCTTATATGTGTGTGAGTATATGTGTGTGTATGTATATATATATTATCTCTACCTTCGAAACGCAGAGTAGATAAAACAGGGGGTAACTGATGAAAGGAATGTTCTTTATGTTACCTGTCTCATTTCTCTATTTGTTTCTTTCATTGTTCGAAAAAAGTTCGTTTTCTATGCTTTTGTTTTTAATGTTCTCATTTCTCGTTTTGTTCACTTTTTTGGGGCATCCTGTACCCATATATGCATGTATATATACATATATATGTAGGTATGTACATATATGTGTGAGTGAATGAATGAGAGTGTGTGTGTGTGTGTGCATGTGTGTTACTGTCATGTAATCATGGAAGCATTCTTCTGTGTAAACATGTCTGATAATGGACAAGAAATATTACCTTACTTGCAAACAGGTGAGGCTTGGTGACAGGAAGGGCATCGACAAATTGCATCCAACCCATGTGTACAAAGTAAAGTGGACGTTAAAAACGAAGAAGATGAATATAAATATTTTGATTCGAAAATATGTAGCATTAGACGTAAAATCATCCAACTTTCAGATAATTCGTATAGTGTAGTTGCGTAGGGGTTGCAGGAACACTTGTCATAAGTCCCATAATCCTAGATACAAAATCTATGGGTTAACAGCCACATGTGTATGTATGTGAGTATATATATATAAATAAATGTGTGTGTGTGCGTGAACGTGATCCAATGATGGTGATGATCATAGTGATGATAAACATTAAAAACCAAAAACTTTCCACAAAAAATTTTCTGAAAAGAATAAAATGAAAAGCTTCAAGAGGATCTATGTCCAGTACTAACAAAATTTGAAACCTCTTAACTACTATTTGAAAAAAAAAAATGATATTCCTGCTCCAATTCAACGCCAACTACTTATCTTCCATTTCAAGAGTACTTTACAAAATATAATGACGTCATTAAAATGAATAAAATGGGAAGCCATAATCGGATATTCTAAGTAAAAACAAAATTTGTAAAAAAAAAAAAAAAAAAAAAAAATTTTATAAAAAGAAAACAAAAATATATTGTACAAATTCAAATGATGATGATGATGATGATGATGGTGATAGTGATGTTTCAAGAATCTGGTTATGTGGAGTGCGGAAAATAACTAAAATGAAATAACTCCGATCCATACAATCAATCTATCATCATTTTCAGAACTGCTTCATTCATTCAATATTATTGAAGTGAGCAATCATAAATAACTATAAACAGTCTCTTCCTGAACTCCACACCCCCATCTTTTATATATTTACACACACACACACACACATATATATATATATACATATATATATATATACACACACACACAAAGCTCCTACCTTTTCTCATTCAGTCTGAAATTACCAGAAACGAAGGAGAAAGAATTTGCAATGTCTCAATTCAACAGTTTATCAAAGATGGTTGGTTAACAGCTTGTATCAAAAATAAACATGCCTTCTTGACTCCGTCAGTAATTTTCAACTTGAGTTTAAGCGAATTCACAACTGATATAACAATGTTAATAAAGGTGATTTAGCTTTTATGAGGGGAAGGGAAACGCCGAAAGACACAGGTGAAAAGCTTTCTCTCCTCCACTCTGACACCGACCGCCGCCTGCTGCCTTTCCCCGAGAGCTACTGAGTTTAAACAAACATATGATTAATGTCTATGCACACCGTTTTAATTTGCTATCTCTTTAGAACCAAAATCTTAACTGGACCATAAACACAGAAAGACAAATAGGAGAACTTGCTTTTAACAAGAGAAACTACTTCTCAGGAACAGGCACCACACAAGCGTGTACACACTCACACACGTTCAAAGTGATCAATTCTATCATAAATAAACTAATCAGTTTCAATTCTATAGTTCAACATATGAGTGTATATGCACACACACACACACACACACACACACACATATATATACATATACATTATTTATATATATATATATATATATATATATATATATATATATATATAAAATCATCAATCAGTGTCAGAAGTGGTCACTTCTAGATATTAGCAATATACAGACCCCACCTCCACACACACACACACAAGAAGAAAAAAGCATACATAGGTGCAGGTGTGGCTGTGCGGTAAGAAGTTTGCTTCCCATTGCTTCCCAACCACATGATTTTGGGTTCAGTTCCACTGCGTGGCAGTTCGGGCAAATGTCTTCTATTATATAGCCTAGGGTCAACCAAAGCCTTGTGAGTGGCTTTGGTTGACGGAAACTGAAAGAAGCCCATCGTATATATGTATATGTATGTGTGTTTGTGTCTGTGTTTGTCCCCCAACACCACTTACAGAATTGTAAGTGCTTAACAAAACCATCATAATAAATATATGTGTGTGTCTATATATATATATGTATATATTATTATAAAATATGGTAATTAATCATATATTAATTAATATCGATTAATTATCAGGAGGCCAGCACATCTAAAGAATCAAAGAGATTCAAAAATAATATCGGCAATCTCAGGGGATTAAGGTACATTTTTAAAAATAACGTTGACCACTAACGTGGACAATTAATGTGCTAGAAATAGATGTATATATATATGTATATATATACATGAATATATAATTATATGTGTATGTGCACGTCCATGCATATGTGTCTTTGTTCGTCTCTCTCTCTCCACTGCTTGACAGCCACTGTTGGTTTGTTTACATCCCCATGTCCAAGCAGTTCGGCAAACGAGGCCAATGGAATAATTAGCAGATTTAAAAGATAAGTACTGGGGTTGATCTCTTTGATTAAATAAAAACAAAAAGAAAATCCTCAAGGCGATGCCCCCACATGGCCACAGCCCAGTGACTGAAACAAGTAAGTACAAGATCAAACAAACACTTCAATTCATCCACACTGCCACCACCACCCCTCCCTGTTTATTCCACATGTGCTACTTTGTAAAATATATATCCCAGTTTCAATCCATCTTAGTAGATGACTATTATTATGATAACGAAGGTATCTGCTCTCACTGAATCTAAACCTAACAATATCCAAAGTAGGAATAGGTTTAAATATATCTTCCAAGTCACTTAAGTACCTATTATACTGTATATGAATTTAAAATCAAAAGTAGACATTGCTTTGCTTTTAAACATAAGTAATGAGAGAGATGGAAGCAAATTGTACATTAGAAATAGACATTAATAGCTGGGGAAGCAGGGAAAATTAAACGAATGAGCTCAACCAACAGAAAGTATGGGGAAATTACTTGAAGCAAAACAGAATGCAACATATTTAGAAGGTTGGATTTAGAGAACCTTCCCAAATGATTGGTTCTTCTAGACTGCAAGAATGCGGGAATAAAAACTGACAATTTTACTAATTAACTCGCTAATTAGAGATCTATATTTCTGAAACTGAGTTAACCATTTTGATACCATCCTGCCTGAGACCATTTTTGGTTCCATAATATGAAACCTCTCCTTTTAAATTGTTCATATTTTAAATCAAAACTTTCCATTAAAATTCTATATCTTTGTTAGATTATATTTTTATGAACAATAGGTTCATAATGACATTTGTTTTACTGAATGCCACCAAGTCCTTGAAAAACTTTCAGAATTAACCCTTTTGTTATTATATTCCTTTTGAATTACACACTCACATTGTTTCAATTAATTCTGAAAATAATGAAAAATTTATTGAAATAACTTTGTTGTTATACTTGTGCTTAGAATGCAAATTAACATGGAATTTTGATGGAAGGCTTCATTGTCGACCACTTTAAACAGGGAATTTGTATCATAGAACTAGCAATCTCAGGTGGGTTGGTATCAAGAGGGTTAATGGAAACAGATATGCAGTTAATTTCATTAGAAATATCTTCACGAAGGGCTTTAAAAGCAAATGAAATCTGTACACTACAATCCATTTTCCATCCTTTTATTTCTAACTGTTTGGCACGAGATATCAGTACGGCTACTTTCTTCGAATCTGTTGGGGTCACAATACTCAACTCCATTAATCAGCTGTGACTGAATTGTGACCACTGTCTTATAAAAGAAACCTGGAGATCCAAAGGGTACAGGACAGGACCCAAACAAAAAACAAGCAACTGACTTGCAAATTCAATTATAAACATTAAATTTAAAACATTAAATTTAAACCAACCATATCCAGCCGAAATACTTTACCTGTTTTACGTTCAAACCAGCCAGGTCCCACCCATCATACCTACCCTTCAATGTCACATCTACCCTACATTCTAAAACTAAACCATTATATCATTGAAGTTTCAAAGCTATGAGATAATTCATGATTAATTCAAAACAATGTGAATAAATAACCATTATATTTGACCAGAGTAATTTGAATACTAAAGGGTTAAAGGCTACGGAACAGCCCTAAAAGAAGAGGATTCCTGAAGGAGTTGCACCCTCAGTAGACTATCAACAAATTGACAAAATGAAAATAGCTTTTATTTCTCCCGACATATTACTTCTTTTGGCAGAGTTCAAACTTGAAGCATTTCCTTTGACCAAATAATAATTAGAGGAGACTGTGGCAGCCATATGCAACTTGGTAATATATATATAATCATGATCATCGTCCAACATCCACTTTTCCATGCTTGCATGGGTCAGAGAGAATTTGCTGTGGTAGATTTTCTACAGCTGGATGCCCTTCCTGTCACAGACCCTCACCTGTTTTCCAAGGAAGACTGGAAACAAGACACGTCACTTGGATGACAGTAATGCTTATTTACAATCAACATGTGATTTGAAGACAAGGGTCTTCACATACAAACACAAACATACACACATATATGAGACAAGTTTCTTTCAATTTCCGGCTACCAAATCCACTCACAAGGCTTGGTCAGTCTAAGGCTGTAGTAAAAGAAGACACTTGTCCAAGGTGCCATGCAATGGGACTGAACCTGAGACCACATGGTTGAGAAGCAGGTTTTTTAACCAAGCCATGCCCGTACCTCAAAAGTATAAACAGAACTCTGACAACCAAATATTCTGTCACCAACTTCAATACTAAAGAGTTCCAGATAAGGTGTTGTGTCAACACCTCTTTAGGAGTTCAGACTCTGCAGCACGAATGCTTGCTATTGTCTTTTATTCTTCCAGAGCCCAGTAGGTGTATTAGAATCTCTTCATGTTGAGAAATAAATCCTTGTTTTAAGCATAAATACCTGTACCCAAATTAAACAATTACTAGTTTTTGCAACTCCCTGCCGTGTGTGATCTATGTTACCAGGTAAGAAATACTGTATTGGATGGCATTTAGATAAGACATACTCCAACCCCTCCCCCACAAAAAAAAAAGAAAAGTAAAAGAAAACACCCTTGATTCTCTGTGCGAAGTCAGGCCACCCATAAGCTAATTTTGTTCCTAATACTCACTACTACAAGTTAATCTTAATTCAGGTGGTCTCCAGTGTTTTGGTTCACATTCTACTGTAGTGGAAGTTTGTCTTTTATACAATATTCTGCTCTGAGATTTTCCTTTCTCTTTTTGCCTGCTTTATGACTCTAATCAAGTGGGATATTTTCACTGCCATGATATCTAGTTTTATTTTCAGTTGTAACTGCAAACTTACTTTTGTAATGTTTTCTCTAATGGTTACTGCTAGATTACTTTAAATATTACATGCTTTAATGCGCTAAAATCTTTCTTTCCTTATTATGTATTGCTGAAATTAGGGCATATCTAATATACCCATAATGTCTTTTTATACTATCAAATACGATTTGCTTTTTTTTTTTATTTTATTCTTTTTTGATTTAAAAAAAAAATTGTTTATTTAAATACAGTTCTTTGAACCTGAAGAATATAAAACTAGTAGTATAGCTTTTTAATGCCACTGAAATTAAATAAGCCAGCACTAACTTAAATATATAATACAGATTGATATTAATGTCAGAAAGGACATGGTTGTTAACTAAGTCTCTTTTCCTGTTGCACACATACACATGGTGGATACAAAGGAATGTAAAACTTCCTTCTTAGAGGATCATCAGCTACTACTCGTGCACAACTGGGGGTACTCTGACCTGCTGGATAGCTCTGTGGTAACAGTTCTCCATTAAACTGAAAGAAGAGTGCAGCAGACAGTGGAAAACTACTGTATTTCACTCCCACTCATAAAGCAAGATCAGCTTGGACCTTAGTCTGAAGATAGAGCATTTATCATTATCATTTTTTCAGGGATATTTAAAGGCCTAGAAAAATAGGATTCAGGAATAGTTTCTTCACCAGGGCTGTCACGTATAACAGAACATGCTAGACTTACTGATGGGTCTACTGTACATTCACATACAAGAAGATAATATAGACACTGTAGAATGATCAGCCACTTGCATGTTAATTTCATGAGCTGGCTGTTCCACCAATTGAATCGACTGGAACCCTCATCATTATAACTAACGAAGTGCCAATTAATCAAAGACAGTGTGTTTCAACAGAAATACAGTAACAAGT
>NC_069000.1:10392739-10405394 GCF_001194135.2 Octopus bimaculoides
TATATATATATATATGCATATGTATGTGTGTGTGAGTGTGTGTGTGGTTTTGTTAAGCAGTGTCGATTTTTACACACACACACACACACATATATTCCTAAGGTATTTTTTGATGATATTATTATCATTATTATCATTATTACTATTATTTATTCATATGAACAACAACAACAACATGAATAAACAATAAGAATAATGATAATTATAACATCAGCAAAAAATACCCCGGGGAATGAGAACCCAGAGTTGGGTTCAAAATTCTACCAGGACACCTGATGAAGGCTGGAGAGTAAATCGGCCGAAATGTGGTGATAACAACAAACAAGATGAGGACACATAAGTGTCCAATGTAGATAATGTAAATAACGTACAAGAATTCTTCAACTCTAAAATATAGAACAAAAAAAAAAGAATATCATGATAAACAGCTTGTGAACCGCTATCACACCTATGACAACAACAACAACAACAACAACGGTGATGATGATGATAATAATAATAAGTTACAGGTAGTAATCTGATACCCACATAAAACCTACCAGAAATAAGACTAAACCTGAGCCAAAGCAAAATGATTATAATAAAAGACTTCAAAATGTGATTAAACAAACAAAACTGAATATATATTACCGATGAGTGTAGTATTTGCTTATAGCAGTGTGATCCAGTGGTAAATAGTCATGACAAAGTAGTACCCGGAATTAAAATAATCTGGCCTGATACTGTGTGTTTGTACTTGAAAAAAAAAAAATGAGTAGGTGTTGCATCACAGCAAATAGACATTTGATAATGTGTTAATAAAAGAAAAGGATGTGATAAATGAAGTCTGAAGAGCATTTATCTACATTATTGTTCATAATGTTCTTCCATAGTTAGAGTGAGCCAACAAGGACACTTCTACATTACTTCTCAGTTTGCTAGAAATAAGTATCTTGAGAGAAAAAGAATGCATCATCTTAAAAATACAATACTAATAAAGTATTAATCTAATCCTTTGGTATTTAAATCTGCCATATCCAACCCAAATACTCCGCCTTTTTTTATGGTTAGATCCGGTCTCTCACACCTAACTTTTAATATCATTCTACAAGTAAACTATCACACCATTGAAATCTTAGAGCTACGAGATAAAGCATTATTAATTCAAAACAATGAATGACTAAGCGTTACATCTGACACGGCAATCAGAATGCTAAAGGCTTAAGAATAAAATACTGTCTTTAGACAATGATATCTGCAATAAACTCTCGCTGGAGATAGGATGGTCACAACTGGAATGCTTGTTGATTATAAGACCACTCGATAAAGACTGACCGAGGGTTAAACAACAATAACACCAGCAGTGTACTGATGAGCAAATTTATAAAAACCACCCCAGCTTTACTAACTACTTATGAAGTAAACTTATTTTCTTGACGGAAACACATGCTCAGATCATAAATTAAGCCTGAAGGCCAGAGTAATTTGCTTTATCGCGATTATCCAACATTGGATCTTTTACATTTCATTGTTATATTGCAGGAAATTACATCAATAATTAATTCTCATCAGAAAAACATTCAACTACCCTTAAGCATCAAAAGATAAAAACAGTCCTTTATAGTAATGTGTGTGTTATAAGTCTTTATTAATGATGCACCTTCAAGTGAATTCAGCTATAACTAATAACAGATAAAATCCGCCTTTCTGCCATCCAGGGGGTTTCTTTAATCAATGTATTATAAGCTATTATTTATAACTGAATTCCCTTCGAGATACATCATTAATAAAGACTTTTTTCCCATGTTTCTCCATGCTTCTTTCTACATTTATCTTACACATGTACATTACATATAAAGATATATATATATATATATATATATATATATATATATATATATATATATATATATATATATATATGGATAGTACACACACACACATATATATAGTAACAAACTAAGGAAAGGAACTCCTTCAAAGGGATGTGTAAAACATCCAATTCACTAGTTCGTCAGTTGAATACCACATAGATATGGGTATAAAGCAAGTTACAAGCAATATATTAATTAGAGAGATTCAATTGACAATCCAATAATTTATTTATATTATAATATAACATAATATACTATGAATATAATATGATATAAGATAACATAAAAAAATCATTACAAAACCAAAGGAACCAACAATTTGTTTTGACTTATAGAACTTATTTGATTTACAAACAATTCAGTCCACTTATATAAGTCTCATCAGAGCTTTGGCTTAAAGACAAACAAAATCCTGTGTGAAAGGACGGCTGGATTGTAAAAACATTAATACAAATGCCTATGTATTATGAGTGTGAGCGTTAACTTTTCAACTACATAACAATTACTATTAAAAATTTTTTAAAATTATAACAGACAAAATAATTAAATAAATAGAATCTACAACTATCGAAATATATTTCTATATATCTCAAATAACATTAATCCAAACTTGTTTAGGTCGAAAACAATTTTTGACTATTATATTAACATGCAACAACAATATATAGGTATATAAAATAAGAGTAAATTTTCAGATTAACACCCGCACGATTGTCACTAGGGTGTTAGGGTTAGGGTTAGGGATGGAATTCCCTAACCCTAACACCCTAACCATAATCCTAAAACCGTAACCTTGACCCTAAAACTCTAGCCCTAACACCCTAGTGTAAATCGGGCGGGTGTTAATCTGAAAATTTACCAAATTAAGTATCAGGGTCTTAATCTAGAAACTGTAATAAAATGTGTAAATAAATATAAATAATAATATACTATTAGATTGGTAATATATAACAGCTTTTCTCTTTATTTAAAGTTACTGATATAAAAAAAATTGTTTAAAGTAACTAACAGAAAAATGTTCTTTATTTATTTAGCTTATCAGAGAGAGAATTCCGTAATGAATATGAAGATAAACTTAGAGCTATAATAACTACAACCCATGTTACCCCAGAGATATAGAGTTAGGCTATAATAAGAGATATCAAAATATTATTAGTTTTTCAGAAGAAACCAGATATGATGTTACTTAAATAAAGATTATTCACAGAAACTAACAAGTAAATGTCCCTATATTCGTATATTATGGAAGAGAGAACTCAGTAAATAAAATAAAGTAAGATAAACAAAAACAAGCATTGAGTACTGATTCGATCCTCAATAAATTCAATTAATATTATTTTTTTAAATAAAGGACTATAAATACAATATGTCCAAATGTTATTAATTCTTTCAGAAGTAACAAAATAATATTGTTGTAATAAGAATACAAGTTATAAACTACACAATACTATAATAATTATTAATTATTATTGTGGTTATTAAATTTAGTTAGTAAGTCAAATAAAACTATTCATTTATTATTATTAGTTAATTGATAAATTAAATGAATATATTTATACATATAATTATTTAGTATAATGAAGACATCTTATTTGTAATATGTATTAATATTAAATTACTAATATAATGATATATTTTACAGTAACTACAAGAATTTGCACCAGAAAGATGTAAACTATTTGGAATTAATCCATTAAAAAATTAATTTTCCAAATTCTACATTATTATATAGATTAAGATGACAAAACTTAAAGATATATATACACACACACATATATACATACATACTGAATGTGTTAAACTAATTAAAGATTTCTGATTCTTTTCGTTGATTGAAGAACCTGGGAACATATTTTCTTCAATTATAAATTTTTAGATGCATTTTTAAGGGTGGGACAGAATTGTTTAGTCAAGGCTCACGTTTAGCTCTGGCATTAACATATATGCATCAATATGTATGTGTTTTGGCCAAGGTTTTTTTTTTTTTTTTTTAGTCTATATGTCTAGGACAGTTTCTTAATTTTTGTGGGTATCATTAATTTTTTAACATATTGGAGAGAGAGGCTTGGTGACAGTCTTATTTGGTTTGTAGTTTAGATTATTTTTTAAAGATAAATTGTTTTCGTGTCTGTAGCATGATATGACTTCGTTTCTCTTGTTTAGTACACGTTCGCTATGTGTGGTTATGTGGTATTTTTCAGTGGTACATAGAGCACAGGATCCATTTATGCATGCGGTTATGTTGTCTTCTTTTCACTTCAACATTTGTTGAAAGAAGATTAGGGGTGGGTGGGAAAGAAAGATATAAGAATGGCAGCATCGGTAGAGCGCCAGATAAAATATTTTTTCAGTATATGGTTACATCTTTTTTATATTGAGTTCAAATCTCATAATACTCAACTATGCCTATTTGCCTTTCCAAGGTCGATTAATAAAATGCACAAGGAGCAATACACACACACACACTTTCATACATACAAATATATACATATACATACACACACACATATGGGAAGAGATGAGTGTTTTTGATTTAATCTACATGACATTTCAATAACACCAGCTAAAGATATTCACTGCAGCAAAGACAGATTCAGATACTCCAAGATATTCTAGCATGCGCGCGCACACACACACACACACACACACACACATAAAGACATTAAAATAATTTAATAAGAGATTACGAGATAGAACATAACCTATTTTTGCAGAATCCACACAATTTGCATTTCACAACTCCATTTCGTATATTCTAATTTCCAAATGCTTTGCAATCATTCAAATTCCTCCTCCTTAATCAGAATTGCTAATTCAGAATTTTTAATTGCAACTAACTGTGGAGTCAATTAGGTATCAGAATTGTTAATTTTTATAACAATAGCTTATCAGAATTTTCCTATATACATACATACGTAATTATAATGTCTGTGTGTGTAAATAATAGAATATCTTTTATCTTTCATTTGTTTTAGTCTTTAGACTATGGCCATGCTGAAGCACTGACTTGATGAATTTTTAGTCAAATGAATCAACCCTATTACTTATGTTCTCTTTTTTATTTTCAAGTGTGGTACTTAAACTATTGGTCTTTTTTCTTGAATTGCTAAGTTATGTAGACATAAACACACCAACACCAGTTGTCAAATGGAGGGGGGGGGGGGACAAATACAGACACAAAGATTTATTCTAAATAAAACAAGAGCACTCAGAGAGCACAAACCTCTGCCAAGGCAACACCAACATCTTCTCAATGATTAGCCAGAGGTGATTTTCAAAGTGAGAATATCTGAAATAAACTCGACTGCTCTCACAAATGAGAATACTAAAAATGAACCCAATCACTCTCAAAAATTAAGTGAAAAAACAGGAAAAATGATTTAGAATCTTGTCCGGTACCGGATCAATCCCAAAATCTAATTAGATCATGCCAATCACAAGGCCAAACATCCCTGAAAGTTTAATCCGAATCCACCCAGCAATTGTTGAGATATTTTGTCCACGGACAAACAGACAAACAAATATAACTGAAAACAATACCTCCGCTTTCACTAAGGCAGAGGTAATAAGTTAAAATGATGGTTGGTTGAATTGAGTAGTATCTGCCAGCTATCTGTATCTGCTCAAGCAAAACAGCTTTTCTCAGAAACCTATACAACAAACATTAATGTGTTTTTCAAGGAAATCTTTCAAATTTCTTTCTTAGTGATCATAACAAAACAAGCCACGTAGTTCTGGAGATGTGACTCCCACGACCAACTTTATACATGATGCAATTCTCTATATACATCCTGTTTAATTACACAACACGGATTAAGCACTTAACTAAAGCTGTGTGATTTAAGAAACCCACGTCATATTTGTCTCTGCACATGCACGCACAAAATTGGGGAGTGCTAATTTCTGTCACGGTTTTACATGACAACCAAAGAATAACACTTTTACAAATTTCATCATACGATTTTCTGGTGACAAATGCAAGAATTTTATGTGCTACTGTAATCAGGAGTTCCATCCAATAAGCTTTAAAAAAAAAAATGATAATTAGAAATACTATTTTTAATGTGTGTGTATATAAAAGGTAAATCTAGTTGAGTCACTAATCCCAATAACAAATAGAATACTTGCGAGTTGCCCATAAAATAATTGTTTGAGCACAAGGCCAGGAATTTCACGGGAATAGGAACAAGTCAACATCAACATCGGTATTTTAACCTCAGAGGGATGAAAGGCAAATTAACCTCAACAACTAATTCATTCGATTTAATGAGGGTGCTTGTACAGGGTCACTTGATTTACTAGAAATAACAGCCAAATCTCCATTACATTTTACTTTACTATCTTTAGAAAGAAGAAAAAAAGGAAGGACATATGGGTAATACATAGTCCTAGATATCACTATTCACAGAAGAGAGCAAGAAAAAGAAGACAGGATGGGTATTGCTGGGGTTAACCAGGGACTAAATAACACTGTTTCTGTAAGCCAAGCAAAATATTTAGTTTTCTATGAAACCCATTTAAATTGCAATTCCTGGAGAATACCCAATGGAATTTTTGTATTTTGCTATGTGCCAAAACAACAGAAATTATATTTCTCTTTTCATGTTTTTTAGGTAATAAAAAAAGATGCTCAATTTTGTTTTCTTATAATTTGTTCTACTTAGGCAAACTACAAGTATATTTTTATTCGTGGCTGTGTGGCTCAGAAGCTTGCTTCCCGAACATGTGGTCTTGGATTCAGATCCACTGCACAGCACCTTGGGCAAGTGTCTTCTTCAGCCAAAGCTCCGTTATTCTTTTCTTTCACTTCTCAAGCATGACATAATGCCAAAGGTCTTGGTCATTGCCTCTATGAGGCCCAACACTCGAAAGGAAGTCAGCCATGAAAATCTAAATTCAATATTAGTAGGATTTAAATAGAGAAGCAAAATAAATTATTTTCTTTATAATTTTAACCCAAGACCAACAATTTTAAGGGATGGGTAAGTCAATTACAACCCCAGGGTTCAACTGGTCCATATTTTATTGACTTTGGAAGGATGAAAGGCAAAGTTGACCTCAGCAGCATTTGAACTCAGAATGTAAAGAACTGCAGGAAGTGCAGTAACAATTCTACCGCTCACCACCCTTTTAATAAATCAAATAATTATAAAAAATTATATAATTTAAAGTTAAATTAGTGTAAATATATTTAATGTGGAAACATCAAAAAATTGAAATTATGCAGTAATGAGTAGAAAATATTAATCAATGACTTATATTTTTATTCCAGCGAATACGGAGATAACTTCAGACCTGCAGGGATCTTATTACAACTTCATCGGTGAAACATCATAAACTTCACCATGTTTACCTAAATAGTGATGGCAGAATCACAAAGTAAATACCCAAGAATGAACACTGGCTGGTTCTGAGAAACAGAATTGTTTATAGAGTAAGCACAGGCAACCTTCAGTCAAAATACTTCATCTGGTCCACAAAGAGATTTTGACCGATCTGTGAGCAAACATTATTGTTTATTGGAGTACAAAACAGTTTTTTTTTTTTTTTTGCTTATTCTAAGTGTTCCATATAACCACACTGATGGATCATGAATGGGATTTTGTTACACTGGCCCAAGTGTTGTTTTGTAGTAATTCAAATACTAATATATCAAAATCCTGAATTGCAGGACCACATTACTCCCCATGCACATTTTGCAGATGCAATCAATCAAGTTTACAAACAGTAACAGTCTCATTGTGTTTTAAACAAGAAATCCAATGCTAAATGTCTACTTAAAGAAAGAAAATATAGTTTATTATTGTAAAGTATCTATTTTGTCAACTTTCATGCTTAAACAATGGCTATGAACTAGGAATATTCAAGGTTAATCACTTCTTTTCTATGACTGCTGCAGTCTCAGATATACTAGTTAAAAGGCATGCCAAAAGGATTAATCACATACTGAGAGATACATCAACCTGATATGTCTTGCAAATAATGAGATATCAAATGAACAAGATATTTAAATGTACTACAATACTTATTGAATAACTTGAGCTTCGAAGTACAAGGAAAAAATTCCCATGGCAATGATGAATGCAGAATGCAGGATGGTTGACAAAATTTTCAATATACTTGGTCACTGGATTACTTCCTCAAGCCCTCTCTAGACAAATGAGAAAAGTTTTGGAACTGGTAAACCAGAGAGCTGCACCAGGTTCCAGTTTGATTTGGCATGGTTTCTTATTTTTTTTACTGCTCACAAGGGGCCACACACAGAGGGAACAAACAAGGACAGACAAAGGGATTAAGTCGATTACATCGACCCCAATGCATAACTGGTACTTAATTTATCGACCCTGAAAGGATGAAAGGCAAAGTTGACCTCGGCGGAATTTGAACTCAGAACGTAGCAGCAGACGAAATACCGCTAAGTATTTCACCCAGCATGCTAATGTTTCTGCCAGCTTCCCGCCTTAGCTGAGGGAAATATTACCTTACTTGTAAACAGGCCATGGTTGGCAACAGAAAAGGCATCCAGCCATAGAAGATCTGCCTAAATAAACTCTGTCCAACTCATACAAGCATAGCAAAGGAGACATTATGAACAATGATGAAAAATAGTTTTCATCTTGTTTTGCTGATTTTCACTTTCATGCAAATGAGTTCGAGCTGCTTGCTACTCCATTTGATGTGTAAGTGGACACTGCATCAGAAAATTATCAACTAGAATTGATCGAGATGCAGTACGATGACATCTCAAGATATAAATTTTATTCTGAAGATGTGACAGTGCTTGACTTGTATAGAAAATATATTCATCCAAGTGGGAAGTATCCTAACTTAGTTATCCATGAAAATAAAATGCTAAAACAAAAATAAACAAACACAAAAGTAAAAATGACGGCATCCTTGTTTGGCAGCACTTATCTGTGTGAGCAATTATTTTCAAAACTGAAGTGCACTAAGAACCATTTGAGAACAAAATTGACTGATGCCCACCTGGATAATGTTTTGCTATCGGCATCACTAAGTCGAACACCCAATACCAAGAAGCTTTCAAGCAACAAACAGCATCAAATTTCTCATTGATTCATCGACCGTTCACATATAAAATTAAATAACTTTCTTATTCTACTCAGTTTACTGCCATTCAAAAGCATTCATGTTCATATATTTCGCGTTTTACAGATTCTGGTTTTTTTTTTTTTTTCATGTCTTTCTAATAGATTCTAAAGATGCCCTGATTGAAATAAATTGCAACTTAAATTAAATTCTTTGATTACTAATTGGCCTCCTTTTCTAAGTAAAAATGATTTTGTAGCGTATGCCATTCACTGATTTGATGGAAAATATAATGAGATTCTGATGTTTGTTCCAAATGTAAATACACACAAACAAACCCAACACGCACACCCACACAGAAATGTACATTAAAGAATACAACTATAAGAAGTATAAGTTTTTAGTGATTGCTGTGATGCTTGAAGGAATATATTTAGATAACACTAAACAAATATACAGTTTTTTTTTTTTTTCACAATCTCTGTGGACAGAAAAAGGTGAGATTAGCCCAATCTATGCTCTCTTCAAAGATCATGCACCCATAATTGCCAGACCAGAGAGAGAGAGAGAGAGAGAGAGAGAGAGAGAGAGAGAGAGAGATAGCATATAGCCATTTAAAGCCACTAAATATTGTGACTGCACTCTATTCACGGTTTGTAAAATATTTATAATACATCCATCATCACCACTACCAAATGTCTCATCTTTCATGCTGACAAGAGTTGGACAGTTTAACAGGAGCTGGTAAGCCAGAGGACTGCAACTAGCTCTGCTGTTTGCTTTGGTATGGTTTCTATGGCTGGATGTCTTTCCTCCTCCTCCTCCTCATCATCGTTTAACATTTGTTGTCCATGCTGGCATGGGTTGGACGATTTGACCAGGGCTGGCAAGCTGCAAGGCTACACCAGACTCCAGTCTGATTTGGCATGGTTTCTACGGCTAGATGCCCTTCCTAACACCAACCACTCCAAGAGTACAACTCCTGTATATATACACACACACATACATATACAGGGTGTCTCTAAAATTACCGCTGCAATTTTTAAAATTGAGGAAAATATAAAAAACGATAACTCAACAGTGTTTATTGGAAAATACATATATATATATATATACACACACACATATATAATGAAGTTTTGTATTATGTAATTTTGCATGATACAGTTACTTAATGGATAAACAGAATGGCAGTTGCTTTGATATTTTTAATTAAAATTTCACATTAATTAAACAATGTTACCATGTTTTGTTGTGGTTTCCTTTAACCTTTGTCAACAAAAATGTCAATTAAAGCAAAATATTTGTAAAATACAATTAATAAGGAAACAAAATAAAATGTTTAAAAAAAAAAATTGATTCAAGAATGAAGTTTGAAATTAACTTAATGCTAACTACAGGACCCATGCTTATCTCTCAGGAGTTTTGAAATGATTGAAAACGGTAAACATCTTCCACGGGATAATGCTCCAGAAAGGCGTGTCACATGGAAATCAAAACCGAAGTTTTATCCAGAGGTGTAATAAAACAGATCAATGAAATAGACGATCCTGATCAATACCAGTTCATATTTCTTTATTGTCCACAAGGGGCTAAACATAGAGGGAACAAACAAGGACAGACAAAGGGATATTAAGTCGATTACATCGACCCCAGTGCGTAACTGGTACTTAATTTATTGACCCCGAAAGGATGAAAGGCAAAGTCGACCTCGGCGGAATTTGAACTCAGAACATAACGGCAGACGAAATACCGATAAACATTTCACCCGGCATGCTAACGATTCTGCCAGCTCGCCGCCTTATGATCAATACCAGTTCATGCCAAAGTGATACAACCAAGTTGCTGTGGCAGTGAAATACCAAAGTTGAAAATCTGGTGCTCACATATCCAGACCTATTCCATTATGCATTTGGATAAAAACTCCAAACCCAATCAATTCCAATAGTTAGCTAGAAAATATTACTTGTGCCCTTTAAAAAAAATCAAGTAATGGCCCTAAAACACCCATCAGAGTTTTTAACCCTTTAACATTCAGATAACTCTGTCAAATGTAATGCTTATTTATTCATATTGTTTTGTATTAATCATGCATTATCTCATAGCTTCAAAATTTCGATGAAGTGAATGTTAAAACGATATTGGCCAGTTTGAACATGAAACAGATAAAATATTTAGGGCCAAATACGACCAGATTAAATGCTAAAGGGTTAAAAAAGAGTCTGACATTTTAGTGCCCCTGTTTTTTTGTTTTTTTTTTACTTTTCTTTTGTTGCTGCTGAATCAAACTTGATGCACTATCAGAATAGAAACTGCAAAACGATGCATGAATATTTTGCTATCAGAATGGGAAGTGGCAGAAGGTAGATACTGAATCATATTTTGACTATTAAATTTCTTGATTGTGTGTGGATTTTGGGATTTTATTCTTATTTAGAATAATACAGTTCAGATGGATGAGGACAGTTGCATAAAAAAGTGTTGATCACTTACAGCGGAAAGAAGTTGTAGAAGAGGGAGAACCAGGAAGACATGGGACGAAGTAGTGAAAGCAGATCTCAGTATGCTGAACTTCAGAAAGAAGATAACAGAGGACTAAGATATGTAAGACACTGCTGTACTCGAGAAGACATGCCCACCAAGGTGCCACATAAAATGCATTGGCATGGGTGCTGGTACCATGTAAAAAGCATCCAGTACACTCTGTAAACTGGTTGGCATGAGGAAAGGCTTCCAGTCATAGAAACCAAGCAAAAAAACCAAAACAAGATTATGGAACCTGGTGCATCCCCTGGCCTTGCTAGTTCCTGTCAAGCTGTCCAACTCATGCCAGCATGGAAAATGGACATATGACGATGATGATGATGATGATGATGAAAAATGACTCCAATATCAAACCATGAACTCCCATTATGCTGCTTGCGGGGGGGGCAGAGGAAGAGATATTCATCTAGAAAGACATGACAGAAAGAAGAAACCAAGAAAATGTCTGGTGAAAAAAACTAACAATGTAGAGTTAGTTAATTGCAAAAGAAGAAATTATGAGAGTAATCAAAGAATCTATCGATTATCTCAATAAAATGGGGAAAATGATTTATCCATCTTTATGATTTGGATTCTATATTTGGATCTGTTTTAGTTACTTGAAGAGTACTATGGGATTCAAATGAGAACAGCAGTATTAATAAGACAGTTTTATAGCACTAGTATAAGATGAAGAAATTTCAGATTGTAATATAATTCTGGAAAATGGTACAAATATTCAAATTACTATGACTGTGGAAGTCCTCTTGTTTATCGGACAAGTACTCTCGAGCGTGTTCATTGCCAGAGCAGCTGTCTGGCTTCCGTGCTAGTGGCCCGTAAATAGCACCATTTGAGCTTAATCGTTACCAGCATTGCCTTCTAGCACATGTGCTGGTGGCACGTTAGAAAATTATTCGAGCGAGGTTGTTGCCAGTGCCGCTGGACTGGCTCCTGTGCAGGTGGCACGTAAAAAACACCTTTTTTGAGCATAGCTGTTGCCAGTACTGTGTGACTGGCCCTCGTGTCGGTGGCACGTAAAAGCACCCACTACACTCTCGGAGTGGTTGGCGTTAGGAAGGGCATCCAGCTGTAGAAACTCTGCTAGATCAGATTGGAACCTGGTGCAGCCTTCTGGCTTGCCAGTCCTCAGTCAAATCGTCCAACCCATGCTAGCATGGAAAGCGGACGTTAAACGATGATGATGATATATATATATATCAATATAT
>NC_069000.1:10406228-10408138 GCF_001194135.2 Octopus bimaculoides
GAATTTATATATATATATATATATATATATAAACACACAGACACACACATCCATCTTGGAAACTTACTTTGCTCATGTGAAGAATAAAAGTTGTGAATACAGTACAAGCCCTAATTTGGTGGTAAATTTTGTGATAATTCCACTCAGTCATTCCAAATGTGTGAAAAAAGTAACAGAAATTAAAACTAAGAATATACATGATGATGATGATGATGATGATGATGATGATGATGATGACGATGACGACAAAAGAGGTGAGCGAAGAAAAGCAGCCTTTAAATTATTAATTCTTTTTAAAGTAAACAGATATATGAAATGTTTATGGAAATATCTATCAGGAAGGAGTCAATTTCAACAACTCTTTGTTTTCAAAGATGAGAACGTGTGAACGAAAGAGTCAACGAGTGAGACTTCCTGTTGCTAAGCAGCAAAGAGAGATTACCTCCCCACGCACCTCCGCCCCCCTTTTTTATTTTAACCTAATAAGCTATAAGAAACAATTCACTAAGGTGCCACATTGTCCCAGAATGATGCTGCTAAATTATTAGATTTATCTTTTTGCTTCCACTTATTTTAGTCATTGCATTGCGGCCATGCTGGGGCATCGCCAAAGTGTTTAGTCAAACAAATCAACCCTCAATACTTAACTGTTATGTCTGGTACTTATTCTATCGGTCTCTTTTGCCAAACTGCTATTTTAAGGGGGACATAGACAAACTATCACCATTTGTTAAAGAGAATAACAAACAGTGTTATACGACAGAAGTTTGGCTGCCATTTCTAGCAGGGCGAGCATCTACGTAAAGGCTCCTTCGCTGGCGCGTAAAGCGTATTACGTTACACGAAATCACCAGGGTGACTAAAAATGTGAGCAAATACGAACAAAAAATTTACAAAAATGTATTCCCAATCAAGTTTATTCATCGTGTAAAATCATTTCCTTCGCCAATTAATTTTGAGTTTGGCTTCTCCTAATTTTTTTCTTTTACAGATTTTTTTTTTTTTTTTTGTGTCACCCCAGATTTTTAGAATGCTGGAAATTTAAAATTAAAATATATTATTTGTATTCCGCGTCTGTCTCGAAAACATAATTTTGTGAAGTGATTCAAATGAGAAAGCGAAACTTGGTCGCAATCTTAGCTTAGAATTTAAACCAGTTCACACGGGACGGCAGCAACAGGGTTACAGACCAACAAATGGTTACGATGGTGACAAACACACTATGATCTACCAGACACATTACCGAAGCGAATATTCTAGAGTTGCGCCAACAGTATGGTGTGCAGTAGAGGTTTGGGGTCTCCTTGTGCGGTAGCCAAATTGGGAACCTCTCACACCTCTAAACGCAACATGTTTTCGTCTGCAGCAAACGCGTATATAAAAGTGACCACACTCCTACAACCCGTCCCCACCACTGTTGCTAACGTCACCAATGGTGACGTTAGCAACAGTAAACCACGCTGGTGCCAAGATAGTAAACTTCAAAGCGGTGCTAACATGTATTAATGATAATCCTGTCTATTATAGGCACATCGACCGCAGTGTTTCATTGGTACTGAATTTATCGATCCCGAAACGATATGAAAGGCAAAGTCGACCCCGGCGGAATTTGAACTCAGAACACGAAAACAGACAAAATGCTGCTAAACATTTTGCCTGGCATGGTAAAGATTTTGCTTGGCATGGTAACGATTTTGCCATCTCACCACCTCAGTAATAGTAAATTAATTTCATTAAAAATAAAAGAAAAAAGACTGCAAAGAAAGCTTAAAAGTATTAACTAGTTGTAGATAATAAATTAAAAAAATTCTAAATTAGATACAAGCTCAGCAATTTCGTGAAAGTTAATCGATTAAATCGATCCTATACCTGACAAGTGCTTTATTTTACCGACTCCGAAATTATGGAAG
>NC_069000.1:10408614-10412589 GCF_001194135.2 Octopus bimaculoides
GTTGTAGATATATATGCTTTATGCATATGTTGTTTCAGGTTCAATTTCACAGCACGACACCTTGCGCAACTATTTTTTTAATTATAGCCCCAGGCTGACCAATGCCTTGTAAGAGAATTTGGTAGAGTGTGTTTGTGCCACTACTGCTTGACAACTTTTTCGTTTTCTTCCAACCACTTGAAGATCTTTTTTCAATTCTCAACAGATTGTTTACAAATAATTCCACACAGATGTAAAACTACCTGTGTGGAAAATTTGAAAAGAATCTGTTGAGAACTGTAAAACCTTCGAGCGGTTGGAAGAAAACGAAAAAGATCCGAACAATTTCAAGGAAACCTTTAAGCAATTAGTGGAAAAACCGTGACCCAGGTTTTTTCTGAATGGCTCCACCTAACCAAAACATTATATATACAGAGAGAAAGAGGGAGAAGTGTGACCTTTCTGACGATGTGTCATACCTCATGTGGCCCACATCTCGAAAAATGGTTGTTCCATGCTTGCATTACTTGCTAGAAATAGCAAGCAAATCTTCAAATCATACTCCGGGATCTCTTTAAAGAGAACACATTTGCTTTATTGTAATCCAAGATACAGTGTTTGAAAACAAAAGACTAGATGGTCAGGTCGTATAGCCTTTGATCACAGGTCTGTTCAATCAGAGTCCAACCACAACCAAAAAGGCATCCATGCAAGTTAAATAGCAACAGCAAATGGGGGCCGCCCAAACCTGCTAGAAATAGCAGCCAAATTTTCCTCAAATTCCCTACCGTCTTGAATAACAACTGTTTCAAACAATCTACAGATTCTGGCATACAAATGAATTTGGTGGTCACAGTTGGAACGCCTTTGAACATACGTCTGTCGTTGGGTTGGAGTAAGGTGAGAACTAAACTATAACACAAATAAACACTACCAAATGAGAATGTACTGAAGTCGTTGGTTCTTAGGTAAACAATTATAGAAACGACTGGTTGATGCTAACGGTAATTGGCAAAATAAGACAATGGTTAGAGATGATAACGATAAGAGATAGCAACGCTAAAACAATAACTAAGACAAGAACAACAACAGCAATAATAATAACAACAAAAAGTTGGAGCGAATAACCAATTGTTTTTGTTTCTAATAATAAACGAATGCAATGAAAAGACAATGCTTTAATGCGAATGAGCTTCGCAATAACAACAATGAAAATTGCAAAACAGCAAACGAAAATATGGTTACAATATAATAAATGGAAAAAAAAATAATATAATAATTATAATAATAATAATAATAAAACGTCTCAAAACGTCCCGAATGACGAGTTCAATCATGATGTGACTGCATAATAGAATTTACAACAAGAATAGGTAACGAGAGAGAGGGGGGGGGAGAACACAGATAGTTAAAGAATTGCAATTACAATTATCGATCTTTGTAAAATGTCGGTCAAGCTAATGTCAATTATGTGCATAATAATAATAATGACGATGATGATGACGATTTTTTTTTTATTATTAGCCACAGGGGCATGGATGAAGGGGACCTCACAAGGACAGGCAACAATGTGGGGGGGGGGGTTACATGGAAGATGGAGAGAAAGATATGAAAAAGACAGTGAAATGTGATAAGAGTATACATGGTAAACAAAGTATGTGATAAGATGAATTATGCAGTCCTCCTGATAAAGGAGAAGCTTCAATTAGGGCCAATCACGGAGCCCCACAGATCCAAGATAACCCTACCACAAAAGGTACGAGCCCTCTCTCCTTCTCTCCAATCTACAGGAACGTAATTTAGAGTAGGGCCCATTCACTCTAGAATTTTGGCATGACGTTGAGAATTTTGAAGGAAGGGGTTACTGGTTCATCCGAAAGGACGAAAGGTATAGTCGACCTCGGCGCAGTTTGAACTTAGAACGTAAAGAACCAGAAGATATCGCTAAGCTTTTCGTCCGACTCGTCGACGATTCTGCCAGTTTACCTTATTAATCACAATAATTCTTTCTACTATAGGTACAAAACCTGAAGTGGGGGCTAGGCAATTACATCGATCCAGTGCTCAACTGGATCTTATTGCAATGAACACCACCACCCTCTCACCCCCAAAAGGATAACGGGTAAAGTCGGCCTCGACAGAATTTGAACTAAAAACGCAATGACGGACGAAAGGCTGCTAAATAACGTAATGAAATACTGCTCTGCTCAATGGAGAAGCCAAATTTTAAAAAATGAGAAGCAAAAGATTTAATATTTAAATAACATGCAAATAATATGTAGCCTTTTATAAGCAGTTTAAAAGTAGAATAATTCTTTAGGCCGGAGTTTTCGTGAAGGTCATGTCAAGCCAGACAGTAACACACACACACACACACACACATACATACATACAGGGGCAGATGCAAAAGCAGGTATATAGTATCACATCATTGTTATAATACTCAATTCATTAAAATCACTAGCACATTAAATTAGTTAGCCTCATTTTTGATATTTTCAGTGTCATTAATCATAATGCATTTATCATTACTACAATAATACTTTAATCCTAACATTTTTTTAAAATAAAAAAATAAATGAGTATTGTACGTGTTTTCTCTATTCATAACTGTATAACCTACTTTTGCACCACCCTGAGAGACAGAGAAGACAGACGTTTTTGAAATGGCTATTACTCAGCCCCAGAGGTAGGGACATATGTCCGACAGGTACCGTTCGGTCCGTGGTGTCTTAGCATTTTTTCTTTCTTTTCAGGTGAAGCCAAGGCGATGTGGACGATAGAGCATCGCGTGTTTGCCTACGACAGTTACGTAAAGTATAACGAGTCTGTCACGGCAGTTCACCTTGAGCTTCGGCACCATTTCAACATTCACCGAAATCAGGCTGTTCCCACCCGTAAACAATCGTACGTTGGGTGAATGCACCTCGTACACGAGGTACACTCATGAATAGGAGACAGGTGGTGGCGCCACGAAGAGTACGGGCCCAGGGAAATGTGTGGAACGCGTCAGACAAGCTTTGATATGGAGTCCGAGTCGCTCTGCTCAGTGACATTCCATTGAACTAGGCATCGGTAATTGATCTGTAAGGCGTATTTTCCATGAAGACCTGCATTTCCACCCGTACAAATTGGTCATTGGGCAACAGTTGAAATCATGGGACTATGCACAGCAGCTTAACTTTGCATGTCAGATGGAAGAAATCTTTGAGGCAAATGACGACCTCATTTTGTTAATGAGTGATGAAGCTCATTTTCATCTCAGTGGCATGGTGAATCAACGAAACTGCCGTTATGGGGCTCTTGAAAATCTGAGAGAACTACACGAAAGACCATTGCACAGCCCAAAAGTGACGGTCTGGTGTGCTGTTGGAAAAGCTATCGCCATTGGTCTTTACTCTTTTGAAGACAATAATGGAGATGCTTTTTACTGTGAACTTCGAGCGTTACATCGAGATAAGCAACAATTCTGTGCCTGAATTACGATGAAAACGTATGCCTATTCGACGTGTGTAGTTTCAGCAGGATGGGGCGAAACCAGAGCATCAATAGACGTTCTTCGCCCTCCTTCTGATATAAGAAAGGACGGCCTCATTTCCAGGTTTGCTGACATTCCTTGGTCCCCCTCGGTCCCTTGATTTGTCTGTGTGATTATTTCTTGTGGGGTAACCTCAGGGCACGTGTGTATGCGGATAAGCCCCGTACATTGGACGATTTGAAGGAAGCTATTCGCGTGGAAGTCGCCCAAATCGACAGAGCAATGCTGGAGAGAGTGGAAGCCAAGTTCCAAGAACACCTTCAGAAATGCATCAATGAAAATGGACACCAAATGATGGATGTTGTTTTCCACACCTGATTTTGACAAATGCTAAGCCAATACGAACACATTGATGTCAATAAAATTTGTTTGCAGCTAAAATTGATGATTTTGTGAATATTTCAAAAACGTTCTCTCTGCCTCACCCTGCATGTGTGTGTGTATATATATATATATAT